>NW_027497612.1:0-141840 GCF_021521415.1 Bidens hawaiensis
GTTGTTACAACTTCGCCTAAGGCGAAGTTGTTCTAACTTCGCCTATGGCAGAAGTTGTTACAACTTCGCCTATGGCGAAGTTGTTTTAACTTCGCCTATGGCGAAGTTGTCCTAACTTCGTACATCGTTTCCGCTGATCAGAATTGCATAGCGACGGTCACAAAATGCACCAACAACAAACATCAACTTAAACATGATCAAATTCATTAAAGATTCAACCACAATCAATCACAAGTCAAACTATCAATCACTTGCAAAACAATCCAAAGCAAAAGACCGATTCAACAAAGTTAGGGTTCTTGAACAATAAACAAAGTTAAAAGATAATTACTTAGGGTTTATGGCTGAGATTTATGATGTATAAGATACCTAGCTGCTGTACCAAGATGCCCCTTCATGTTCTTCTTCCTCTCTTGCCGCCACAGCCTCCACAGCCGCCTCCTTTTCTTCTTTTTCTTTCTTCTTTTTCTGCTGCAGTTCCGATCGGAACTTGTAGAAGAGGCTAGGGTTTTATTATTTTCGGGTTCTTTTGGATAGATAATGGCTGATTTCTCAATTAATTATCTTCATATAATATAATACAAGGCTTCTAACTTGTGGGCTTGGGTTGGGCCTTGAGTTATAGCTTTAAAACTTGACCAACAAGTCCTCTAGAATCTTCCAAATTAACTCTTTTTTCACCATCTTTCATAAACCTACAATTAACATTTAAACTTTGTAAATTATTGGATTTAGCCCCCAATACTTTCATAAAATACACAAATAAGTATAAAAACCATGATAAAATCATAAGGAAAGTAAGTGTGTTTTACTACACATCAAACATCCCCACATTTAAGACTTTTTCGTCCCTGAAAAAGATTTGACTGCAGTTGGATCAGAATCGGAAAATCAAAGTTAAATCAAACATATAGGTTATATTTTAAAGCTCAGAAAAACGTAAAAACCGCGATCATCTATATTGTAGTCCACCTAAACCCATGCCTTAATCTTTACCGGGACAAATAAGATCTGACAATAATATTACTTAGTGGTTTACACAATTAAGACCCGCTTATTTTCTCCTTTTACCGGACCAGACCACCCCAACTTGACTTAAACCTCAAAATTAGCAGAATTAAAACTTTGTTGTTCAATATTTATGAATAGTTAAGACGATCAAGGGTATTGTTTATCCACCTAAGCTTAAGCATCAAAGTCTACCAAGCAGCCATTAGATATGATTAAGGTTCAATTAATTTATAGCTAGTGCTCCCCACAACATGACATACCCCCGTTATCAAGCAATACCCCAAATCCATCACCATAGGTGAGTATGCAAAATTTCATCTGTAGGGCTTACATGTATCGTGTCCCTTGTGGTCCGTTTTTAATGGTAATGAGACGCGAGCAAGGGGACCCCACATGGCTAACAGCGTGGATGATCAAGTCTGTAGTGTATTTATACTTTTGTACTTTTTGTGATCATGTTTATAGACTTATAAGGGTTTGCTCTTTGGCTTTATTTTAAATATACACAACCCCACTTAGGAATTGTGAATACCCAGATAAATAGATTGCATACAGACCCATGGTCTCCGGACCCGAAGCATCCCATCAATACAAGATTTAAGGTTATAAAACCATACGCCAATGAGGTGTAAAACACTAAACTAGCAGCTTAAGATTTATATCACAGGCTACACGGCATACTCTAACGTTAAACCTACCCAAGCATCATATGATAACGTATTCAAATTTTTTTTAAAAACTCATGATATTTCCAATTTTTTCATACCAAAATTTGAGGCTTGAGTATGGCCCGACCTTTCATTGCTTATTTTCCATGGACAAAACGCTTTACCCACAAAAGATTTCCGTTTAACCGTTTTATCAAATTTGCCCTTTCATTTTCAAGGCTGAGCCTACCGACACATCCCAAGTTAAGTGCGTTTTCTTTTATTTATCTCATATTATTAGTAGTTTGAAAAACCGATTTCCGATAAATATCATCATCTCCCACTTTAATGCAACAGAAGCTAAAAAACAAGGGACATTTTTTTTAAACAACATATGAAAACGAAAAACAAGTGAAAACTTTTTATTTTTTAAATTTTTTAATTTTTTTATTATTATTATTATTATATATTTTTTTCTACAACTAAGTAAAATAAATTCCCATCCCAACACTTAGAACGAAATCGTCCTCGATGAGAACAAGGAAAAGAAATAAAATAAAAATAAAACGTAAAGCATAAAATTAAAACTTGAATGAACAGAAATTAAAATAGAGAACGGTTTACTCCCTGGGTTTAAATGCAAATTCTTCATCAGCTGTGTATGACTCAAACGAACGACTGTATAGCATTTCATTCGCGGCCGCAACCTCGGGTGAACCAGTTCCAAAACGCCATCAGAGCTACCATGCGCATAATAATACCTGTAACAACTCAAACTCGCTCGCATGCAGCGGCGTACAAAACAGAAAACAAAAACATAAGAAGTAAACATATTTTTGTTTTTTTGAATTTTTTAATTTTTTTGATTTTTATTAAATATTTATTTTTTTGTATTTATATGTTTTTATAAATATAAATATAAAAATAAAACAAATAAAAACAGATAATAAAGAGAATCTTAATACAAACTCTACAACTCGGGCTGTCTCCCGAATGATGCATCCATCACGACTATTCCTCGGTGAATGAGTCAAGGTAGAACACCTCGACTGTCTGATCAGTTATCGGCTCTCCTATGTAGTGCTTCAATCTATGGCCGTTCACCTTGAACTTCCCGCTTCGATCTTGTATCTCAATCGTGCCATATGGGAAAACCTCAGTGACCGTGAACGGTCCCGACAATCGGGATTTCAACTTTCCCGGGAATAACCTCAACTGTGAGTTATACAGTAAAACCTTATCCCCACACTTGAACTGCTTATTACCCTTCAATTTCCTGTCATGCAGTTCCTTCGTATGCTCCTTATACCGAAATGATTGTGCATATGCGTGATCCCGGAGCTCCTCTAATTCATGTAATTGATGGAAACGATTACCCTCTGCGGCGGGTAAATCAAGATTAACCCTTTGAAGGGCCCATGAAGTGCGGTGTTCCAATTCAACAGGAAGATGACAGGCCTTCCCATAAATCATCCGAAATGGTGTGAAACCAGTCGGAGTCTTATAGGCTGTACGGAAGGCCCACAGAGCATCATCTAATTTGTCGGACCAATCCCGACGATTTGAACCAACCGTTTTCTCGAGAATACGTTTGATTCCCCGATTACTCCCTTCTACTTGCCCACTAGTCTGTGGGTGGTAGGCGGTCGCAAGCCGATGGGTGACCCCATAACGCTTCAACGCCTTATCCATCTGCGAGTTGCAAAAGTGTGTACCTCGATCACTGATCAAGGCTTTCGGGACTCCAAAACGAGCAAATATACTTTTTAGAAAACGGACTACCACTCGGGCATCATTGGTGGGTAGAGCTTTGGCCTCAACCCACTTAGACACGTAATCGACGGCCACGAGTATGTATTTGTTTCCACGCAAAGATGGAAACGGTCCCATGAAATCAATACCCCAAATATCAAAAACCTCACAAACTTGAATGGCATTCTGGGGCATTTCGCTTCGCGAAGAAATGTTGCCGACACGCTAGCAACGATCGCAACTCTTAACGAACAGGTGAGCATCCTTAAAGATAGACGGCCAGTAAAAACGAGAATCAATGACTTTCTTTGCCGTAGAATTCACACCGTGGTGACCTCCAGTCGGTCCCACATGACAATGGCTCAAAATTTGCCATCCTTCCTTAATATCCACACACCTTCTAATAAGCTGATCAGCACCAATGCGGAAAAGATATGGATCGACCCAAAGGCAAAATTTGATGTCAGCAAAGAATTTCTTCTTTTGCTGGTAAGGCATCTTTGGGAGGTATTCGTCAGCGAGATAGTTCGCGAAATCAGCAAACCATGGAAAACCTTCCTCTTGTGCAGTAACGAACATCAGACTCTCCGTCGGAAAACGATCGTCGATCCTAACTCCCGAATCTCCTGAATCAACTCCCTCTAGTCGTGAAAGATGATCAGCCGCCACATTCTCGGCCCCCTTTTTATCACGGATCTCTATATCGAACTCTTAAAGCAACAGGATCCATCGGATAAGACGAGGCTTAGCATCCTGCTTGCTGAAAAGATATCTAATAGCGGCATGATCCGTATAAACAACCGTTTTGGAAAAAACTAGATAGGACCTAAATTTGTCGAAAGCGAACACCACAGCTAAAAGCTCTTTTTCGGTGGTGGTATAGCTTTCATGTGCACCATTTAAGGTCCGGCTCGCATAATAGATCGGATGGAAATGTTTATCCTTCCGTTGTCCAAGAACCGCTCCGACTGCGAAGTCGCTTGCGTCACACATCAACTCGAATGGTAACGACCAGTCGGGAGCAACCATGATTGGGGCGTTAACTAGTTTGTCTTTTAGAAGATCAAATGCCTCGATACACTGCTCAGAAAAAACAAATGGAGCATCCTTCTCCAAAAGTTTGGTCATGGGTCTCGCGATTTTAGAAAAATCTTTGATGAACCGGTGGTAGAACCCGGCATGACCTAGAAAGCTACGAATTAATCTCACAGAGGTAGGCAGGGGGAGATTAGAAATGGTCACGACCTTTGCCTGGTCAACCTCTATCCCCGCACTTGAGATTCGATGACCTAGAACAATGCCCTCGCGAACCATGAAATGACATTTTTCCCAGTTAAGGACTAGGTTGGTGTCAACGCAGCGGGACATCATCCTCTCGAGATTTGATGAACAATGATCGAAGGAACTCCCAAATACGGAAAAATCATCCATGAACACCTCCATGGAGTCCTCGATCATATCATGGAAAATGGCCACCATACACCTCTGGAATGTGGCCGGAGCGTTACAAAGTCCGAACGGCATACGTTTGTAAGAAAACGTTCCGTAAGGGCAGGTGAAAGTGGTTTTCTCCTGGTCGTCGGGAGCTATCGGAACCTGGAAGTACCCGGAGAAACCATCTAGGAAGCAGTAGTAATGCTGACCTGCTAAACGCTCTAACATCTGATCAATGAATGGGAGAGGAAAGTGGTCTTTCCTGGTGGCATCATTCAGTCGGCGATAGTCGATGCAGACTCGCCATCCTGTCACAGTCCTCGTGGGAATAAGCTCGTTCCTTTCGTTGGTGACGACAGTCATGCCACCCTTTTTAGGAACCACTTGGACTGGACTCACCCAAGCACTATCATAAATGGGGAAAATGATCCCCGCATCAAGGATTTTAATGATCTCCTTCTTTACGACCTCTTGCATTTTCGGATTAAGCCGCCGTTGCGGCTGGACGACAGTTTTGAAATTTTCCTCCATGAGGATTTTATGAGTGCAGAACGAAGGGTTGATACCCTTGATGTCGATAATCTTCCAAGCAATAGCATCCTTGTGCTCTCGTAGCACCCTCAACAACTTCTTCTTCTCGACCTCGGTCAACGCAGATGCAATGATAACCGGAAGCTTCCTCTCTTCATCTAAAAAAGCATACTCAAGGTGGGAAGGTAAATCCTTAAGCTCTAAGGAAAGAGGAGGGCTCTCGACCGAAGGTCGATCCATCGGATCATCTCGTACGATCTCAGCAGACATGCCAGATTCAGGGGTATGCGACTCGGTGTCGTCATTTAAGGACTGATTGGTTACGGCAACTATTTCAATCTCCGGAATCTCCCTATCGAGAATCTGGGTGTCGGAGGCAGATCCTCCACAAATTTCGCTGAAAAACTCCCCGACATGCTCCATGATGGTATCAATGAAGTATAAGGAGTCATCAGTAGACTTGGAGTGTTTCAGTGACTGTCGAACGTCGAAGGTGACGTTCTCATCCCCAACTCTTAAGATTAATTTACCCTCGCAGACATCAATCAATGCCTGTGCAGTGGCAAGGAATGGTCGGCCCAAGATGAGTGGGACACTATCGTCATCGTTCATGTCCAGGATGACAAAGTCCACCGGGAAGATGAACTTGTCGACACGAACAAGCATGTTCTCGACCACCCCTCGGGGGTATTTCACAGAATGATCAGCAAGCTGGATACTCATACGGGTAGGCCTCGGTTCGCCTAGTCCCAACTTGCGATACACGGAATACGGCATGAGATTAATACTGGCACCAAGATCTGCCAGCGCATGGACGACCGTATTATCACTCAAGATGCAGGGAATTGTGAAACTCCCAGGATCGGACATCTTTTCTGGTAACTTTCTCTGCAAGACTGTAGAGCAACCAGCACTCAGAGGAATGGAAGAGACTTCTGCTAACTTCTCTTTGTTTGAAAGAATATCCTTAAGAAACTTTGCGTATTTGGGCATTTGCGTAAGTGCCTCAAGGAAAGGAATATTAAGATGAAGTTGCTTTAGAAGATCAAGAAATTTGGAGTTCTGCTCCTCGTCTTTATCCCTACGGACTCTCCCGGGAAATGGGAGTCTAGGTTTGTAGAGTCTCGGTGGTGTGCTGGGTAATGGTTGGTTCTCGGCCTGTGCTGAACTTCTGGGGCTGTGCCTCTGATGCACCTTGGCCGGTGGAGATTCCAACTGAATCTCCTCCTCTACCTACTCCTCTACATCTACCGCAGGCTCGTTAACGACTCCTCTCGTCGCCTCTTAAATCATGGGCTCGCTACGTGCCCCCGCACCGCTCCTTGTCGTCACAGCCTTCGCAAACGCCTTCGGATTTTGTTCAGTGTTACTTGGAAGTGTACCTGGCGACCTCTCATTTAGACAACTTGCTATCTCTCCCATCTGACGCTCAAGATTTTGAATTGATACTCCTTGATTTCTCATGAATGACTCGTGCTCCCGGAATTTCTCTTGAGTTTCTTTGTGACGGGAGTCCTCTCGAGTCATGAGTTGCGACAGCATCTGTGTCTGCTGTGCGATCATCTCATCTAACGTGGGCTTCTTCTCCCCACTACTGGTCCCTCACCGGAATCCTGGAATAGGTTCTGACGTTGCTGGAAGCCGGACTGATTTCCGTTCCTCCAGTTGGAATTTTGGTTACCTCTCCACCCCGAATTATAAGAATTGAAAGAATGTTGATTTCGGTTTGGATTATTAACGAAGTCGACTGCCTCCTCCTGGAAACCTACGGGGCACTGAACAGTATCATGTCCCCCTCTACAGATCTCGCATAACTTACTTTTCACCTGCAGGTCCTTCACGATCTTTGCTAACGCTTCAACTTGTGCCGCAAGTGCGGTGCTCGTATCGACCGAATGCATTCCGCGTGATAGGGAATCGACGGTTTTGGTACTCTTAACTGGTGGTCGCTGGTATCCACTCATGGCTAAACCGTTAAACAATGCAATGCACTCATCCGTATCCTTCGTTGTCAGTAGGTTACCTCCTGCAGCTGTGTCGAGCATACTCTGAGTTGCGTACGTCACTCCGTTGTAGAACTTCTCAACAACCGCCCAGTCTTGTAGGCCGTGGTTTGGACATAATGCAAGTAGATTTTTGAACCTTTCCCACGCCTCGTAGAAGCTCTCGGTGTCCTCCATCTGAAAAGAATGAATTTCGTTACGCAAACGAGCGGCCTTAGCCGGAGGATCGTATTTTTCAAGAAATTGGGTCTGCATGGCAGCCCAAGTAGCAATGGATCCCTGTGGAAGGGACTCAAGCCACAGACTCGCATGATCAACGAGTGAGAACGGAAAGATTCGGAGTTTTATGGCGTCTTCGGATACGCCGGCAAGATGAAACGTGTCGCAGATACGTGTAATACGAGTGAGATGGGAATGCGGGTTCTCGTGGAGCAACCCGTGTAACTGAGCAGAATGAGCAATCGTGTTTAGAACGTTAGATGGAATCTGCCAAGTCGTTTGAACTCCTATAGCTGGTGGAGCGATGCTGGATCTCGCGCCAGCATCGACCGGACGGGCCCGGTCTGCAACTGTCCTCCTCGGTGGTGGATTCGCGTCGCCCATAGTCCTATCCCTAATGACGGGTTCAGGAAAAGTAGGAGAAGAGATAGTATTACCGACGGATGTAGATGCACTGGAAGACGGTTTTGTACGACGTCTCTCAAGAAGCTCTCTCTCTGGTTCGGGGAATCCTTCAACTTCTGGTGGTCCTAGAGATCGAGTATGTCGCATACAACTATTAAAATAAATAAAAGAAATTATAATTAGCTAAACTATTTTAAACTAACAAACAAAATAAATAAGAAAGACAAGTAGTAAACAAGGCAAGTCCTAACTCGAGCCGTTCTTAATACGCCTCAAACCGTGTCCCTGGCAACGGCGCCAAAAACTTTATGTGCGAAAATATATATATATAAATAAAACACAAGTCACAACTAAGCTTTAAAAACCAAACAATCTATCCTAATTCACACAAACGGCAAGTGTACCGGTCGCGTATAGCACAGATGAGGAAAGTCCGGATATCGAACTCGAAGACACGTGAAAACGGTTATAATCACTAAACTCTAACCAAGACTCACCAAAACATTTAATTGATTTATTGTTTAGATTTAATTTAACTACTTAACTTAATTAAATGAAAACTTTTGCCAAAACACTTTTAGAAAACTTTGGTTTAAATTCAATATATAAAGACATCTACCTAGGAATGAATCATGTTGACAGAAATAACAAGACAACGGATTGAAAATATTCACGACGCCGGTTATAAAAGATGACACAACTAAACTTGTTTAAGAAAGTCAAATTACCTCTCAGTCTCTCGAACAATCTCTAACTTATCTTAGTTGATTTTAAAGAATAAACCGGAAAAACAATTATTAACGTGTTCAAATGTCGACTCTCTTCTTGGTCTCATCGACACACTATCCTAATGGAGACAAATACTATGTCACCAAGGATAGAGGAACAATTTAACTTAACCCAAATTAAACCAACTAATTGCACATAAACACTCAAACTTGACAAGACAAAAACCCTCTCTCGTGCGGTCTTAATTCTAACAAGTAAAAGCAACGAGACAATATTACTTCTTATCACCTCTCGGTCTCAAAGAACGTGTATTTTAACTGATTTTAGATGATTTATATTACCCACTTATCCCTACGGTTGTACACCCCGCAAATAAACCCTAAACACCAAGTCAAGAGTCTAACAAGCAATCAATTAATCAAAACTAATTCAATTAACTAATGCAAGAGGATTATAAGTAATATCCCATAAAACACAGCCATCACACACAATCTAATTTATGGTTTAGTTAAACTTTACATCAATAATTCAAGTCTTGAACATTAACAATCCATTATACAAGTCTAAACTACTCAACAATCATCTATCCTAGGCAGAACAAGCAAGTTTAGCTACTCATAGATTTTGGACAGCCATGTATACTTAAGAAAAACATCACAAACATCAACTTAAACATGATCAAATTCATTCAAGATTCAACCACAATCAATCACAAGTCAAACTATCAATCACTTGCAAAACAATCCAAAGCAAAAGACCGATTCAACAAAGTTAGGGTTCTTGAACAATAAACAAAGTTAAAAGATAATTACTTAGGGTTTATGGCTGAGATTTATGATGTATAAGATGCCTAGCTGTTGTACCAAGATGCCCCTTCATGTTCTTCTTCCTCTCCAGCCGCCACAGCCTCCACAGCCGCCTCCTTTTCTTCTTTTTCTTTCTTCTTTTTCAGCTGCAGTTCCGATCGGAACTTGTAGAAGAGGCTAGGGTTTTATTATTTTCGGGTTCTTTTGGATAGATAATGGCTGATTTCTCAATTAATTATCTTCATATAATATTATACAAGGCTTCTAACTTGTGAGCTTGGGTTGGGCCTGAGTTATAGCTTTAAAACTTGACCAACAAGTCCTCTAGAATCTTCCAAATTAACTCTTTTTTCACCATCTTTCATAAACCTACAATTAACATTTAAACTTTGTAAATTATTGCACTTAGCCCCCAATACTTTCATAAAATACACAAAAAAGCATAAAAACCATGATAAAATCATAAGGAAAGTAAGTGTGTTTACTACACATCACAATCATATGCACACAAACAACATTCAATCAAAACTTTGAAAAGATAATCAGTTTGCACAGCCAAGCACACATCATGAATCAGACTTCATTAGAGTTGATCATTCCCAGGGCTTTCAGAAGAAAGTTGAACCTGGTTCTATCAAGTGGTTTTGTGAATATGTTAGCCAAATTCTCACTTGCATCAACTCTGGTTACTTTAATTAAACATTTTTCACTACAATCTCTTATGAAGTGATGTCTGATTTCAATGTGCTTGGTTTGGAATGTTGCACAGGATTCTTGATAATAAAAGATGCAGCAGTATTATCAATGTAAATAGGGGTTTTTAGAAATTTCAAACCATAGTCCAGCATCTGATTTTGGATCCTGAGGACTTGTGCACAGCAGGCAGATGCAGCAATGTATTCAGACAAATTTCCATTCCTTGGGGCCATCATCATGATCATGTCAGGTGGAATAATATACTCAGGTCTTAAGATGAAACAGTGAGAATCATCAAAGCCAACCTTGTAACCTTTATCACACATTTGAGATATACTCAGAAGATTGTATTGAAGACCTTCAACATAGAAAACATTGTCAAAAGTAACTTTGCCATTTGTCAAAATTCCTTTTGCAACAATCTTTCCTCCATTCTCACCACTTCCAAATGCCACTGGTCCCTAAAACTTATCTTCGTAGTTGACAAGTGACCTTTTGTCACAAGTCATGTGCCTAGAACATCTACTGTCCAAATACCATACTTCATTAAGTGTAGTGGACTGTTCCTGTACAATACAAAGAAAGTGATTAGTTTGATGATGAAGTGCAAGCTACTTCAACTTGCAAATCATCAGATTCATTTTCAATGGCAGCACTAGGAGTGAGTGTTATGGGTTCAGGGTCTTCATGAGTAATTTCAATGTGATCTGAATCATCAGTTTCATATCCACACTCTCTTGGAGTTTTCACAAATGAAGTTTTGCTCTCATACTCAGAACCTTCATTTTTACATTCTTGAAGAACATAGTTTTTCTTGCTTGAAAAGTCTCTCACATCCATAATTATCTCTTCTTTGATTTCAACTTTAGGTTTCCAAAGGAAACCTTGAGGTTCATAACCATGCTTTAACAAGAATTTCTCATCTCCAGTCAATTCAGTAGGTTTCTTTCTAGGAAGAACACATTTGTTTCTCTTCTTTTGACTGTTTGAAGATCCTTGAGAATCATCAGACTTTATTGATTTTGTGTCATTGTTGGGAATGATTCTCAATGGTTGGAAATTCTTATTCTTTACACACTTAGTCTTCTTAGGAGATTGGCTTCTTCAATTTTACTTATCAAATGGTTTTCTCAATCTTACTTCATTTTTCTTCTCCTTTTCAGCTGGCTGATCGGACTCATTTTTCTTTCCCTTTTCACTTACTTTCCCTTTTCCCAAGTATTCTTCATATTTCAATTTATAGAGAACAAAGTTTTGTCCAAACTTTGTCTCATTAGGAACATGGAAAGGTTTAAGGTTGAGTCTATCATTACATGTGTCAGTGTGATGACCATACTCATCACATCTTTTGCACCACACTTTTCTTTTGAATTTTTCATGGTCAGCTCCTTTCTTAAACCTTTCACTTGGTCTTGGTGGATCAACTCCAAGTGTCTTTTGTGTCCTCAGACCATCAAAGTCAATTGTGAAAGGAACAAATTCATCAATCTTGATATCATTTCTTTCAATCTTTCCCTTGACAAAGACAATCTTCTTCATATTCATGGGCTATTCATCTAGGCTTCCTTTGTGCCTTGACTGTCTCTTTTCATATTCATCAATGGTTTCCACTTCCCCAATGTCAAATATTTCATGACTTGAAAATATTGGGTAAATTGGAATGAAGTTGTCACTTACAACTGTTTCAGTCACTTTCTTCTTGTTGTTGTCTTTGATTCTCTTCAGCATAGCCTTGCTTGGAGGTCTTACTGCATTTTAGCTGACTTTAGACCTTTCACATATGTCAAAAAGACACATGTTATTTTCTAAGTCTTTCATTGCTAAGGCCACGTCATTCACTTTCCTTGGTAAGTATTTCCCAAGACAGTCCTAGCTTTATCATTGCTAAGGCCCCGTCATTCACTTTCCTCAACCTATCTCTTACAGAACCAGTAGCTGCACCATCATTGGCTCGTG
Source organism: Bidens hawaiensis (assembly GCF_021521415.1). Classification (NCBI taxonomy): domain Eukaryota; kingdom Viridiplantae; phylum Streptophyta; class Magnoliopsida; order Asterales; family Asteraceae; genus Bidens; species Bidens hawaiensis. The sequence continues at coordinate 12,190 of NW_027497612.1, forward strand.
GTCCATTTTTGATTGATGCCCACATGTCTACATCGTTGTAACAAACAACCACTTCAAATAGAACTTTCCATTTGGTGAAGTTTTCCTGTCTATAAAGTCTAGGTATTTTGTTAGTAGACACTTCTTGTTCTTCAAGACTAGCCATTTTAATGTTTTGAAAAACATAAACAGAGTAAAAATCAAGTTTTCAGTTGAAAATAATCAGATCTAACTATCAAATCCTCAGATCTGATGACTCTGGTCCGATTGGAACTAGAAATGATAATAAAGATGTAAACTTTAACTAAAATAAGGAAAAGAAAACACCGGATGTTTGTAGATCTGGACGGAAAAGAAGAAACAGAGCAGATGGCGTCACTCTCCAATGAAACAATGCTTTGCTTACGTCATTGTTCTTCTTCAGATATTCAATCAGCAACAAATATTCCAAATCAGCAATCAACAAGCTCTGATACCACTTGTCGGTCCCGAATAATCACTCAATACTCAATAACAATGTCATAACCCACACATATTGTGTCGACAAGAAGGTTAATGACGGATTGCTAAATAAGGAAAGATTCTTGTTTGTTAACGGTGGAATCAGAAACAAACAAGTTTTGTTGCTAATAGGTTAATAATAGTAACTGACACAAACAATAACTCAAAAGATTTCCATTTATATAAACCAATTCATACAAATGATAATCTATTAGGGTTTCTTGTCGGAATGTATAATCAATGATAACCTAGGACAGCCGTCACACTCAGTAAGGAATATTCGATCTTATCTGAAAAGTGTAAAGGCAAAAATCCGTAAGAGGCGTGCCCTAAAATATTCTACTTATAGGCCTACCACCTACTGACAGCTGTCATTCCTTCTAGAAACCCTAATGATTAATGCATATTCAAATTACATATTCAGAACTATACTAAGTGTAAAACAAGTCTTCCGGGTAGGCCTTTTAGCAGTAAACTTTTCCGACTAGACTTTATGCTCTGCCTTCTTTTACTGACTTGGTAACCTTAAAGTGTGCTCGGTTACAGTTCTCCGGGTAGATGTTACTTTGAGTATTTCACCAATGAACTACTCACCGGGTAGACTTCAATCTTCTTGACCTTATCAGACTTTGCCCGAATAGATCCTAATATCATAATGTTCTTTAAGAATCCCTTCAACTCATTTGTTAGATAACTTATTAAGCAACCATAGTGTGCTCGGTACACTGTAGCTTGCTCTGAGTTGAACCTTTCCCGATAAAGTAAGTACTTGATAAACTTTTAACAAGCTTGCTCGGATTCTACATTATTAAGAAACTTGCTCGACAAGAACAACTTTGCTAGATGTAGTGAACCCTACTTGGATTATCACTAAAGAACTTCAAGATGGTAATCCTGTCCGATAGGCAAAATATCATGCCCGGCTAAGTAAAACCCTACTCGGATTTCTCAGGTGTGCCTGGTTCCATACTTCGCGATTTCTGAGGAGGTTGAGAAGATTCCAATCTTCTTTATGATCATTCTTTAGGTCAAATCTTGACTCAACAAAATGTTGTCGATCAAATGTTGAAATGTAGCTCTGGCATTCTTCAAGCCAAAGGGAATTTTTTTGTATTGGAAGCCTGTGAGGGAGTCTACCTTTCAATTAATCTCTGGCAGGGGGTGCTTTCCTCGGGACAAGCGTTGTTAAGGTCCTTGAAATCCACACACATACACCAAGAGTCATCAGATTTTTTGACCATAACTGGGTTAGCAATCCAAGAATGGTATCTTACCTCTCTGAGTATGTTAGCTCCGACAAGCTTATCAACCTCGTTATAGGCATCTAAGCATCTTTCAGCAGCTATGCTTCTCTTCTTTTGGGTAAATGGTTTATGAATGAGTGAGATGTTCAAGGAATGTTCAGCATATTCCCTAAGAACACATGTCATATCATTTGGAAACAATGCAAAAGCATCTTTACTTTTTTGTAATAAAGTTATGAGCTTGCTCATAGTCTGAGAAGGAAGCTTATTGTTGACTTTGATAGTTTGTCCAGTGTAAGCTGGATTGATGCTTATCTCCTGCACAAGGCTATCCTCAATGTCTTCATCGAGCTCCCACGACTCTTATGAGGTAGCTATGAGCAAATCTTCTCGTGTTAGTACCATTGTAGCTATTCCTCCCGTGGTTTGGAATTTCATCATACCATGAGCCGTAGAAACTATTGCATCGAAAGTAGCTTATCAACCACTATGAAGGTAAGCTTATCAACTCAAGAAAGGTCTCCGTCTCTCAACCAAACATCAAAAGTGAGCTTCCCAAGGGGAAGTACCTTCTCTCCAGTGAAACTTATAAGAGTGTTGTTGGTTTATTGGATTTGATTCTTGTTTTCTTGATTGAGCTTTAGGAAACATCTTTCATACAAAACCTTTGTTCTACCCACAATCTATGTAAGCTTCGTCTATGCGGAAGCCATTAACCTCAGCTACTACAATAACTAGAGTTGTGACTTTGTTGTGAGGGTTGGTCTGAGGGAAGCATATGCTCTGTTGGTTCCAGGCTAGCGCTTCCTGCCTTTTATTGCAAATCTGAACCATGTTCACTCCAAACACCTTCTCTCCGCCCCCTTTACCTTTTTGGATCCTTGAGTAGGTGATCTAACTCACCACTTTGAATGGCATATTCAATGTGCTTCTTCAATTGAAAAAAATCATTGGTAGGGTGCCCATTGTCGTTGTGAAAGGCACAAAACTTGCCCGCATCCTGCTTTCCTGCCGGTTTGGAAAATGGAAGGGGAGGGCGAAAGTTAATGTTGACCTTCTCGGAGGCCAAGTTCTCTTGTGGAGTTTAAGTTAACACCTAAAAAATCAGCTTGTCTTTCTCTTGAGGTTTTTGTAGTCGAGAAGAATGGCTTCTGTCAGCTAACCTTCTATGGTCGAGGTGCTTCTCAATGAAGGAATGGAATCGAGGTTTCTTTCATTCTGAGGAGTGGCTTCTCCAAGTTCCATAGTCACGTTTTCTTGTTTATTGATTATGCAAGGCTTCCCCCCCCCCCCCCCCCCTGAAGGTAAGCTTATGTTCTTTTGAAAGCTTCTTTCATGGTTTGAGGAATGTTTTCGTGGAACCTTCTCATAGCTTCTTGGCCTTTATGGCTTTCATGTATATGACATCCGTGGCAAAACTGAGTACACCTTAGTACTTACAAACTCGAATAAGCGTTTAACCGCTTATTGCGCAACGAACAAACGAATAACCAAACGGGTCTGGTTATGGTCCGGATATCCCAGGGTGCCATCTATAAGTGATATACGATCTATGCAAGCTAAAATATTAGTAATATGGCCTTAGTTCGATAGCAAACAAGTTAAACGAAAACATGCTCGTTTAACTACCAGCTATGGACTTAAACGCGAAAGATAGTTACAAACCAAGCATTGTATCATCCGTTAAGCCAAAAAAGACTTACCAAACACTTACTTGAAATGTTTTAAGCGATCCGTGAAAATATTTTCGATTTTTACAAACGTATGGTATGTTTTTATAAATTTACACAAAAACAGCCAAAAAACACTCGTTTTCGCACTGTTTGTCGTACCCGTTATATTTTTTGCGCCAAAAACCAAACCCAAAATAAATTTAGACTCGGCATTTCACGTTCGGGCACGTAAATCAAGAAAAGGGAACCCAACAAGCCCAGCCCGCCAAAGAAGACTTTTCCCCCCTTAAACCCTTTTCATATTTAAACAAGTCCAAGATAGTTTTGAAGCCATTTTCTTGTGGAGAAATCTGTAGAACAACCTGGTCCTCTCAAAACCCAGCAAGAACAAGGTAAAAAGCTTCATTGTTTGGCTAAGTTTAACTCGTTTAAACTCGATTAATACCATATAAACATAGCTTGATTGCCAAAAATCATTCCTAACCATGTAAAAACCCTAAAAATGGTCCATAAACATTTTTTGATCATACACATGGTGAGGAACCTGGTTTGATAGTTTTTTTGGCCATAAACACGGATTAAAGGGTTGAAACGACATTTTTACGGTTCAAAAGTTCGTTTTTGTGCACTAGCCGAAACCCTAAGTTAAAGGGCTGTTTTATTGATGAAACCTGCTTGGTTTGTGATATAGGACTTGTACCTAGCTTTCTTAGAAGCACAAGAACCTGAAAACTTGATTAAAAAGTCAGAAACGAGCCAAACCCGCTAAGGTAATACCGAAACACTCGCTTACGGGCTATTTAGGTTAAGGTTGTGATGTGCATATTTTTAGGACTTGAAATTTTTCAGGGACATCAGGGACCATGTCAATAAGTCCCTGTTCAAATTTGGTAATTTTTCGACCATCCGAGAATATTTGGCGAATTTATTACCGAATTGGGACGTTTATTTGGGAAAAATAGCTAAAATACTTCAAAAATTATGAAATTTTTCTGGGAACTCAGATATTATGTATTTTGATAACATATGAATTTTGAGATCATTTGGAGAAGTCTAAAGGTGTTTTGTACATATGCGTTTGTGCGAATTTTTATAGCCGAATTTGGGCCGAAAAGAATATTGAACAAGCTTTTTACATTCTGGAATTGATATAGATTGTTTTAGGACATGATTTGAGTATTCAGGAATTTTGGTGGAATTTTTGGAAGTTGTTTGGGATAAACGGACGATTTTCAGGCGAAATATAGCTGATAAAATGAATTTTTGTAAATTAATAAATCAATAAAAAATTCCAGAAATATTTTTATAAAAATCTACATATTCTATTTGATAAGTGGCTAAATTTTCATAATTTAATGATTAACGGTTAATTAATTATACTAATATGAAGATTAAGCAAATTCAGTTTTTATAAAAACAGGTAAGTTCGCGACTAACGAACCTGCGGGAATATCAAAACACCAAGAGTGATCAAAAATCATATTTTTGGATTAATTAAGTAAAAACGAACTTTTCTATGAGAAACCTGGACAATCCGGATAGATTGTGCGCGTTTCTTCTTAAATCAAACTGAATAAACGGAAACGGGCCCCGAGGCTAATCCGGTACCCTAGTATGTGATCATTCTTTATAGCTTAATCATTTTATTAACCAATACATTTACCCAAGCTTATTTCCCTATAACTGTTTTCTGAACGCGTAAACAAACAACTTGGCCCAGCTGGGAAAACGGGAATCTGAGCCAAGTTCGGTTTTAAGTATTAGACACTGAACAACATCACAGCCTAAGCCTATTACCACTTTCTGGGCATACCAGCTATACCCAGATTAATTATACAGCCCAGTTTAATACTGAGATTATAATAATATTAAAATATTAATATTATTATAATATGGACTATAGGGACTAAGTGATAGCAAGGGAAACGAATCCCGTGCTGATCTCGCACTGAGTGCCTACAAAACCGTGAGTTTCATGACCCCACTCTTTAAACTATTTTATGAACTTTTGGGGTGGAAAGCATGTTTATACACGTTATCTATCTGAAAACGGTTCAGGATATAAAATATCTGAACATTTATATATGAAAAGTCCCTACAAACATAATGATTAACTACGTGCTGATGAAAGATGATTATTATCGTTGATTGATATATTGAGTGGAGATAATACGAATTGCAAAACATAATGAAATTACACGTGACAGCATGTTTATACAAACATGTTATGTAATGTTAAACATAACTAATTTGGGAGACAGCGTGGTCTGTAATGGCCATGGGGATAACGTGGTCTGTGATGATTATGGGGCTATTGTGGGCGGAAGGGGGGCCACAATAGTACTAAACTAAAGTTGAGTATGGCCTATGAGCCAAGTTCTGCTGCAACTTACTAAACTAAAGTTGAGTATGGCCTATGAGCCAAGTTCTGCTGCAACTTATAAACTAAAGTTGAGTATGGCCTATGAGCCAAGTTCTGCTGCAACTTACTAAACTAAAGTTGAGTATGGCCTATGAGCCAAGTTCTGCTGCAACTTATAAACTAAAGTTGAGTATGGCCTATGAGCCAAGTTCTGCTGCAACCTATTAAACGAACTAACTTGATTATGACATGAATGTTAAGAAAATAATGTGATTATGCGTATTGTGGGCGGATGGGGAGCCACAGTATTTGGTGATACGTGATAAATACTATATGTGTATATGTGTCTATATACATGCTATGTGATTAGCCGTAGGAAATACTATGTGTAGAATATACTAATTATTTGTGTGTACACTATATAATGTTTGAGTTTACGTGGAATCATTGTGGGTGGAAGGGGGACCACAGTGGTTGATGTTAACACGGAACCGTTGTGGGCGGAAGGGGGGCCATAGTGGTTGAGTTTATGTGGAACCGTTGTGGGAGGAAGGGGGTCCACAGTGGTTGGTTAAACACGAAAATTGGAAACAGGTAGTACGAACAAACAATCACGATTTTACTGAAATTTCGAATTTATATTATAAACTTACATGTGTGCATATGCACACACAAGGATATGGCTGTACATATTTATACAAACGTAAATACATATTTTTACATACGCGCGTACATACAAACTATGACTGTGTGGTACGCAGAACTGATTTCGTTAAACTTATGAAACTCACCAACTATTCGTAGTTGACCTATTTTAACATGCTTTTCAGGTAATCAGATATGAGAAGTAATTTCATGTGCGTTACGTGTCTGATTGGTGATTGATGTCATGGGCATTTGAGTTAGAAGTAAAGTAATTGAAGAACCGGTTTGATTGTATCACCTAGTTTGTAAAAGATGTTAGAACGATATAATATATTGCAAATTAGTTAGTAATGTTTCTTTATGAACAATATATTTGATACCAGTTGTATCTGTTGCATTTCCGTTTTACGCTTCCGCAATTCGCTTAACGGGGTGTGACAATGTAGCTGACACATGCATCTTTTTTGAAGCACCACTGTAATTCAAGCATTCTTTCTTGTATCTTTCCATGAAGACTCTAAGGTCTTCATGTTCTCTCAGCCTAATTTGATCCAGGACAGCTGCGTCTTTGGTGCACCTTCATTGCTGAGAGAAGTTGGTCAAGAAGCTTTGATATATATCATCAAAGGAAGCTATGCTTCTTAACAAAAGGGGGTTAAACTAAAGTCTGGAAGGTACTATCAAGGTCTGCATGAGGACGTGACAGCACTCCGTGTTGTTCCATCTTTCTATGGTAGCTACTCCCGTGAAGATCTGAAGGTGATCTTCGGGATCTTCTGTTCCATCATATGTCTTAATGTTAGACGGCATCTTCATCTTTGTTTAGAATACATAGTTCGCTATTTGTTCGAAGAGGCATGATAAGGTTGATGGCTTGTAAGGTTGGTAGGGTTCCAAGTGTGTCAAGTCGCATATGTTAGTAGTGATGATACTTGGGGATTGGGTCACCATGGGATGGCTCATGGCTTGGAAGCCTTGAGAAGCTTGCCATTGTAAGTTTCCTGGCCACGGTTGGCCATATTTAGGCATCATCAAGCCGGCCATCTGAGGGTATGTCATGCCAGGAAACATGATACGTGGTTATAGGTAAGCTTGAGGCATGGAGCATGTCTACCATTGGTGCAGTTTTCATGCTTCTGGCTAGAGGTAATGACATTAAAGCTTATGCCAGGGAGGTACTTGTTGGGGGAGGTACCATAGCGGTTCCATTGTGAATTCTCATGTTCCATTAGGGGTTATGGGTGAAGTCGTAAGGCTTACCATTTCCCAATGAGAGCTTGTGTTCTCATATTCTCCAATCTACGAGCTACTAGGTGTGACATTCGTCAATTTTTTATTTAAATTTGTATTCATTAAACTGAACCGTTTTGTGGTTTCAATGAATTCTTGTATGGCGTTCATCATTTATATATTATTCCCGATGATTCAAGGTTATTATTCATTCGTTTTGTTCAAATAATGTAACTCCGAGATTTAAAGTCTTTATTGTGAACGAGTTCCGAACTCTAGGGGTATAACATGGAAATAATTCAATAATATTAACTTTATTACATTCATAAAACGTTTTAAAGTTCAAGGTATATTATGTAAATATATTTAAAATCTGTTTTAAAACAATTTGAAACTTCAGGAGCCAAAAGTGTAAAGGTTATTAAAAAAATAATTTTTTTATTAAAAAACTCAACCCAGCCGCCACCCTTCGCGATCTTCCGGTGACCGGAATTTGGCTCCGGTGAGCCCAAAAACTTGTTCAAAGGCGCGTCAAAGCTCATTTAAATTTGTAAAACCCCCTAGACCATAACGTAAACCTTTAATCATCAAAAATAATGTGTTATAACAACCTATAATGTGCCAATTATAATACTGAAAGTTCATGATCCTTATCATGCAATGCATCATGTACGTGAGGACGTAACGATTAGGACCGATACAATTATATTCACTATACTAATTGACATTGCGGAACGATATCATAAAGGATTAACAAACACATTCACATTAAAGCACTAATATATTGATATAACACTTTTAAAACAAATCAGTACAAATGCCAAAAACTATTACAAAATGATCAACATGAAAGACTTATATGCTGCTACAGTGCCATCGTGTAAGCTTGGTCAATGTATAAGCTTATACGGCGTATAAGCTTATACGCCACTAGGCTTATACGCTACACTTTACAACTTTCCTAGAAATGACAATTTAGCCTTTTAAACAATACAAATAACAAATTTAGCCCACTAGACCTAGCATTAGACATTAATGCTCTAACAAACTCCACATTGGATATTTCTAGGTCTTCAATCCATATCAAAAACTATTTTTCGATATATAATTTGTAGATATACTAAACCTCGGTCATATCAAATTCAAAATTTGAATCTATCAAATTACCCATGGCTGCTTGGCAGCACCCCAGGCACCCGAAGGTTCATTCTGTTGACCTTGGTTGAATATATAGTAGTGATGGTGAATAAAAATTTGACAAAAACACCATCAAAGATTAAGATCATCTATCCAATATACAGGCAAACGATATTATGGAAAATAATCTGCTAACTCACGGATATTAGACTTGAAAAGAAATCTTGTGATCTTCCTTTCGTCCTTTCCTTGAAAATCCTTGATAAAATCATCACTTTATCATCATCCAAATCAACATCAGTTGAATCAGCACAATCCATATGCAATTACAAACATAACACAGTTAAGAAAAACAAGCTTATGACCAATAATCACATTTATTTGAAACTCTTCAAAAATTACAGCTTTAACAATCTGACTTTTCTATTTAAAATATATAAACCACATGCATACAAATATTCATACCTTGATAGAGACAAAATAGAGAAAAACTAATTTGAAATAAGAAACCGGTATGACTTTTATGAAATAAGATATGTGTTAAATAAGAAGAGAAGTGCGAAACATAAATGCTTCACAACTGATCTTTAATACTGAAACCACCAACTTGTCGGTCAGCCTTGAAACATGTGCAAACAGTATCCCCACTAGAACTTTCTAAAACATATCAAATTCCAATACACGTATAAGGTCCAATACACGTATAGGTTCAAATTAACTCTTGTTCAACGTGTAAGTGTTATACTCCGTATAAGTCTAAACTCAACGTGTAAGTTCAGTAATCCATATTAGGTTATAAAACGTATAACTCGTATAAGTCATAACGACTTATACACCGTATAAGGTCTAAAACCTTATGCGTACAAACCTAGGTCAGACACAATCTGAACAAATTAACCAACGATACTCATGAACTTTGGACTCAACATGCTCGGAATATCATCAAGATGAAATAACAAACTTAACCCCTATGATTAAAGATGTAAAACAAGTTCAATTAGATCTTAAATGTAACCAAAATTGTTCATTGTCAAACATTCAACACAGATCTGACTATCAAGTATAGACTAATACCTTGAAAATCTCTTGTAGTGAGTAAATCTTCCACAAGAACCAAGAGATGGTTATGCACAATTGACAGAATTTGATAACGGACACAAAGAGACCAGCGTATATGTCGTTAAATGGATATGATGAATAATAAAAAGCTTTGGCGTATAAGCTTATATTTATATGACAAGCATATATGTTCGTACAAGTCAGTTGACTTATATGCCGTATAAGTTAATTACTTATACGCGAGTGATTTTTCAAACAATTTAAAAATCCGACAAATTTCACACATACGATCCCGATAAAGTACAAACTAATGACCTAGATGAATCTTTTGAAAATTTTGAAACAATTTTGCTTTTTGATTTTAAAAAATCAACTTCACATGTTTGAAATTAATCAAGTACAAGTCAATGACCTCGATCAATTCAATAAGGCATTTAAAACCCAGATTTGAATAATTTTGTCAAGAACAACATCTCGATTCCGATTTTTGGATATCCAGACCCGAATTACCATTCACCAAAATCAAAAAATAAATCAGAAATGTAAAATCCTTTTGGTTTAAGAACGAAAAGATGTAAACCTGAAAAAATATATCAAACTAAGAACTAATAACAAACAAAACACATATTCTTATGATTTGAGCAAGGAATCATATTGATCAATCCGTTCTTCCATCACGGTTTTTAGTTTTATTTTGTCTGATGTTAAGCCGGTTATGGATATTGTTTTTCACTTTAACTTTTGTAACAAAAGATTCAGGGACATCAGTGATATGATTAAGGTTCAATTAAGCAGATAATATCAGAACATGATCAGTTTCTAAACTTGATTTAGGCTTATTTTAAATTTTACCATGTCACCCCAACTTGACTTAAACCTTAGATCCAGCAGATCAAAACATTTTAAAACCTTAAATTTTGGCAACCATGGCAACGGTTTTCCATAACAAGGCATACCCCAGTTATTAAGCAACACACCCATATTCCTTTTTCAAGGAGGAGTATGTACGATTTCATCTTTCGGTTTACATACATTGTATTCCCCTGGGGTCCGTTTCTTATTGGTATTAAGGCGTGCACAAAGGAGGAACAATATATGACTAACATTTTTTATCAAGTTTTAATGACTTATCAAGGGTTCGCTTGCTTGAGTAGGAGTTAAAGTATTCATTTGAATACCCATATGAAAACCGCATAAAGACCTCATGGCTCTGAAAACCTAATGCATCCCATTAATACAGGATTGAAGGCCATAAAACAACTATACACCATTGAAATGTAGACCGTGTACCAGACGCTTAAAACACTTTATTAACACTTTACTTTTGTGATCCATTGAAACATAAGGCTTTAGTATGAAATGCTATTACATTTCTACCTTTATTATCAAGACTTTTGCTAGAATACTAACCCATCTTTCAATATTTCAACTTATGTTTATATCACTTATTCTCTTACTTGTTATTTCAAAAGCCTACACATACACCGAACATTAAGCAATAGACTTTTATTCTTCAATTTACCGGATTTGGAACAAGACAATCAGTGTACTCTCATCTTCCTTTTATGCTTCAAAACTAATTTTGAGGAGCAATTTTGTATTGTTTTTGAATTTTTCACATTTTTTAATGTTTTTGACTTTTATACTTTTTCAAATGTTTTTGTAAAATTTCCAATTTTTCACATTTTTTGATGTTTTTGGCTATCCCGAATATCTACAAGTAGATATCAGGACCAAACATATACAAGTATATGTCATTTAAATTTGAGTAACTGACATAATTTTAAGCGAAAGGTTTTTTTAATATTTTTGAAAATATTTGAATGTTTTTGTTTTTTCTCTATACATACTGAAATCACAATATTTTTGTATTTTTCCAAACCCTTTGAATGTTTTTTGGTTTTTCTCTACACATACTGAAATCACAATATTTTTGTATTTGTCCAAACCCATTTCTCCCCCTAAAATCAAAAACCATTTTAAAATATTTACAAAGAAAAATTGACCGGGTGAACGTTTACTCAAAGGTCGGAATCCATAACCTCGGTATCACTCACTTTCCCATCGCCCATAGTATTTATACCGTTAAGCCACAACAAATACAAAAATCTGTTTTTATCGAAAGCTTTAGTAAAAAGAACGTGAGATGGATCGTAATCACGTTATGTTTACTATACGATGATCAATGGCGGAAACACTAATCAAAGGGATAAACACATGGAAACTCACACACAAACTCACTAATATTCATATGGAATGTAAGTACAAGTGATTTGCAACTCTCTCTCTCTCTCTCTCTCTCTCTCTCTCTCTCTCTCTCTCTCTCAGATTACTCTCTAAGGATTACAAGATATGACATGAAATCGCCTATTTATACTAAGAACCTAAATACTATATAAGTTGGGTGTGGCGTATAAGCTTATACGTTAACCAAACTTATACGCTCCTTACCATATATCTAACAATATTATCTCGTTTAACCAATCCAAGACCTAGCGATAGACAAAAATGCTCTAATAGCCCCTTGGATATTTCCTGGTCTTGGTGTCTAAGCAGTAGACGTTTATGCTCCAACAGACTCCCCCTCGGATATTGCTTAGACTAACAAACTTGATCTTCAAGTCATATCCCCCTATCGTTTTGATAGTCTAACATATTCCTTCTTAAGCTTTCAGAATCGACATGTATAACTGTTGAAGTTTCTAAACTTTCGGGTTTGACGGATATGTCTTTTTCAACATCAACTTGATCGGATGAGTCCTTTTTCTAAACGATCCAATGATATAACTTTGAAGTTGATCTTTTCACATAAAATTTCACCTTTTCAAACTTATATTCATTATAATCTTTCAAATCAACAACCTCAACATTTGGCTTCCTCGAAACATCTTTAACAGTGTCGTCTTTCCTTCTAAATGTTTGTTTTGGAGGACTCTTTGGAATATCTTATTGGACGTTTAAGCTCATTTATTTGGATTTTGAATTTTGAAATTTTTGTTTTTCTGTTTTCAGAATATCTTGGTTTCCCACATCTGATTTTAGAATGTAAACAAAGTTAGAACTATTCTTGTACCAAGAAGATTTCTTAATTCGTTTACGTTTGTCTTTTTGAACAAAGAAATCCTTATTAAATTGATTTCGGTATTGGATTTCTTTCTTGCTCTCAGATGTCGTACCATAAACAAATGCACCTTATTAACTTGCTCACGCTTAACAGTTTGTAATTCATGTTTAAGTGCAGCATTTTCGGTAAAGAATCTGTTTATTGTTTTCTCATTTTGATCAACCTTCACCAAAAGTGCCTTTTCGCATTTTTGAAGTTGATCATAAGCTTCCTTAACTCAATTAAGCTCATCTAGTAACGAGCCAGTGTGAGTTTTTAACCTTTCGTACTCCTCACATTTTTCACAAGTTTAGCTTCCTCGGCTTTGTTTTCAACTTTGAATTCCAACAATTATTCTAAAACCAAATCTTCGTAATATTTTGAATCACCATCATCATCAAATTTTGGAGTGTTTTGAACTTCTGGTAATGACGGTTTTTCAGGTTTAAGTCAACTTATGAGAAGCTGCAAGTTATTGGTTTTGCTAATAAGATCAAGAGATTTGTCCCGAGATCATCATTCAAGGGGGAGTGGTGATTTGCACTTTGTATTCAGCATTGAACAACAACGAACAAGAGGGATTTTTTAGTGCACTTATTGTGTTTGTAGTTGTTCGAATAGACTATGGTTAGTCTAATGTTGAGACCGTCTATATACACAAACCAACTCAATCCAATCTTTGTTAAAAAAACAAATTTCTCTTTTCCATATACCCAACAAACCAAACCATATTTCCATAGTCATTAGCAACCCAAATTAATTTTTTGTACGTTACGATATTATTTCATTTAAACTATTTTTCTGTATAAAATGTTTTAACCTTACACTTGTAATGATTTAAACCAACAATCTTACTTTTTAAAGACAATCAGAACACTGCTAGACCAGTAGCTAATATTGTATTGGTTATAAGAACCAAATTCTTATGCAATACGAACCTACTTCAATCAATAACGATACTTATTAGCCATTTAGGTTCCCTTCTTGCAGCGTACGCTCTTTTTTTAGTTTAATGCATCCATCTCTTTTCATACCAACAGATACAAAAGTCACAAATTTCTTAAAAGTTAGAAAAATTTAAAAATGATATCGTTTATGGTTGTCACATACAAGATAAACATCCATTAATTCATTGATCCACATTACACTATTTTCTAACTAAGAAAAGAACATTCCACTATTATATAACAAAATGAACCTTATATTAATTTAAGAAAAAATATTATACACAATTTATACCAGTTACTCGGGTTCAATAAAAAAAATTCAAAATACGTTAACACAAATGTCACAAAGCAAAATAAGTAAACAACAACAATTAACCGTTAATAATGTGTTATTTTATTATTGTATTGATTTAAGTGGAAGGCATCCCAAATTAGATGATGTATAAATTCCACACCCCCTCATAATCCAAATTGGTTTTCATTTGAGCATCCAATCATCTTCTTGTCTCCACATATTTTTCATAAATTATCAAAACCTCATTTCCCTAAGCCCTAAAGTTTCAATTTTGTAATCACCATTTGAGCATAAAGACAACAAAACCGTTTGAAAATTTCAAGATTATGGACCTAAAACACCCCACCACCAAAATCACAAACCATGAAAGTGAAACCCCACCCCATTCCCAAACAATAAAGCTACTAGCCTACCCAAATGGAAAAACACACTACCACCACCAGCCACCGCCGCATCCCGCAGCAACATACAGAGAATGCCTCAAGAACCAGGCGGTCGGCATAGGGGGCCACGCCTTGGACGGTTGCGGTGAATTTATGCCGTCTCCGACTTTCACCGCAACCGACCCCTCGTCGTTTAAGTGCGCGGCGTGTGGCTGCCACCGCAACTTCCACCGCCGCGCACCAAATGACGTCCCCCGCCACCCCTACCCTTCAACCTCCGCCTCCTTGTCCCCTGCTTCGCCACCGCCCGAACACCACCTGCTTCTTTCACTCGGCACGGTGGCGGGGGACGTCACCCAGGTGGTGGCAAAGCCGAGGACGCCAGCGGAGGTCAAGCTCACCGGCCGAAAGAGGTTCAGAACCAAATTCAGCCAGGATCAAAAGGAGAAGATGTTATCTTTTGCAGAGAAGGTGGGGTGGAAGATGCCAAGATCCGATGATAAGATGGTTACGGATTTTTGCAATGAAATCGGAATCCGAAGACGGATTTTAAAAGTTTGGATGCATAATAATAAAAACAATTCAACAAAACGAGAAAAAGAAACCACCACCACCACCGCCATCAGCATCTCTGCCACAGCCACCACCAACGCTGTTGTTGCCGCCTCTTCAGACAGTCATCATCAAGAAAAGGGGTCGTCTTCTTCATCTTAACTATTAACAACCCCAAATTATTAACCCCTTTTAGTCCAAATTTAATTAAAACCAAACCCACCATTAAATCATTCTCTTTTATTCACTTTCTTGGTTTAAAATGAGGTTTTCAAAGTTTAAACCCTAGCCTAGTTGCATTTTGTAACACCCCGTAACCGCAGCGGAAACGTACACGGGATGCAACAGACACATCTGATATCAACAGCATTGCTTATAAAGAAAATACCACTACATTAATTTATAATATATTACATTGTTGCGAGTTTCATTACTGTCTAGGTGTTACACACATATTTTACCGATAAGACATTAATAAATTCATTACAAAACAAAGAGCAGCAAGCTTCCAACAGGTAGCACAGATAGTTAAGCAAACATCAATCAATCCAACTTGGGCATACCTAGAAAACATGTAAAGAAAACGGGTCAACTACGAATAGTTGGTGAGTTTCACTAATTTAAATAAACACTGACGAATCATTTTAATAATCATTTATTAACAATATAATCATGCTGGGAACTTTGTTACCCCAGAACATTTCCAATAACTTTCTGGGAACTATGTTACCCCAGAACAATAAATACCCCTGGGAACTATGTTACCCCAGAACAATAATAACCCCTGGGAACTATGTTACCCCAGAACAATAATAACCCCTGGGAACTATGTTACCCCAGAATAATAATAACCCCTGGGAACTATGTTACCCCAGAACAATAAATACCCCTGGGAACTATGTTACCCCAGAACAATAATAACCCCTGGGAACTATGTTACCCCAGAATAATAATAACCCCTGGGAACTATGTTACCCCAGAACAACAATAACCCCTGGGAACTATGTTACCCCAGAACAATAATAACCCCTGGGAACTATGTTACCCCAGAACAATAACACATTATAAACCTTTTATATATTCTATGCATCAGCCCATATATATATAAATGTACAAGTATTTCCATACGATCGGTATGTACTTAAATACTTTAAATAAGACATGTTTTCCGCCCCGGGAAAATATAATTAAAACAATTCATTAAAAGGGGCCCGTGAAAACTCACCTTGTCGTGAGTTGGTGAGTAATATAAGGAACAGCTACGTGCCTGGATCTGTAATATAATATCTAGTCGTTACTATATAATTCCCATAACTTAAATACATATCAATCGGTACATCTGGGAACATTGTTAACCCAGTACTGTACTCGATTCGGGGACAATGTTAACCCCGTGACACTTCTAAGGACTCAGATTGACATTGCTTAGAGCTTGACAGTCAATTTAGTTAAGGTGATGAAATTATAGCTCGGTTTGACACCCCGTTTGGCCGTGGGGCCCGTTTCCGGTATTTCGGTGCCGGAAACGGTACAATCGGGTAAAATTACCCAAATCATCCGGATTATTTTCGGATGATTTATTTTTACTTAATTTACTTAGATTTATGAAATAGTCTATTTTTAGAGTTTTCATGTACCAGTCAGCTCGCTTATGCGAACTTTGCCGGTTTACCACGTTTTAAGCTTTAAAAACTTGTTTTTTTTATGTTCTTTTTAGCACAAATAATTACCCGATTAGTCTCGGGTCTTGAATTTTTGCACAAAACTTAATTTGACAGAAAGGAATTTTGTAAAAATTTTCCAGATTTATTTTCTTATATTTATATTTATTTATCTATTTTTAAATCTTATTAAAATACTAAATATATCAAAAATACCAAAACACTTTAGAAAAATCCCAAGTTTTCCTGGGATGATCTTTATCATCCTCATAACTTTCTGGAATTTTCCCAGATTTATTTTCCTACATTTACATTTATTTATCTATTTTTAAATCTTGTTAAAACACTAAATATATCAAAAATACCAAAACACTTTAGAAAAATCCCAAATTTTTCTGGGATGATCTTTATCATCCTCATAACTTTCTGGAATTTTCCCAGATTTATTTTCCTACATTTACATTTATTTATCTATTTTTAAATCTTGTTAAAACACTAAATATATCAAAAATACCAAAACACTTTAGAAAAATCCCAAATTTTTCTGGGATGATCTTTATCATCCTCATAACTTTCTGGAATTTTTCCAGAATTTAAAACTTATTTTTCAAGCCATTTTCACCCAAAACCGAGCTAGAAAGCCCTAGAACTCGTATCACCGAAAAGCCTACTTAGACTTTTCCAACTGAGCTCAAATTTTGTGGGTGACTTTTATATGTTATAAAAAGCTTATCTTAAATTTTCCGGAATTTTTCATCATGTTTTGATATTTTTCACTATTTTTGGCCAAAACCGAGCATTAAATTCACCAAATATTCATCTTTTATCCAAAAATTACCAAAAATTCACAGATCTCATATTTTCATGTGTAGATCATCTCTGTGAAATTTCGTGACCCAACTCTAAGCACACGGAAATCTGTCCATTTTTCATAAACACCCGAAAACCGAACTATCTTGTGTTTTCTAGCTTTAGATCGCAAGGATCTCGGTTTCTAGCCTTTGCTAGCCGCTAGATACAACACTTTCAAGCACAACAACACTATACCAAGCAAACTATACCAACAATCAAGCCATCTCTTTCAAAATGTCGGTTTTTAAGTAAAAACAAAGATTCTAACCGTAAAATTTTATTCTAAACACTTTTAACTAATTACTTGGATCAAGATCCTTTGTATAACTTGTATACATCCTTTGATCACACAAGAACCGGTTCCATCTCGGGTTTTCACCCATATTTCATTTGGAACCTTTTTGTTCTTGCAAAACAACTAAAAATAAGGAAATCAACACCAAAGATCATGTATTATAACATGTTTATACCTTTGTTCTTGATTAGAGAGGATGGATTTTGGATGATACTTGAAAGTATGAAAGGTTTGAGAGAGTTTGGGAGTGTTTCTATGATCAAAAAAAAGAAAATGAAAGATAATAACAACAAAGGGGGGTGGCCGGCCCCTTTGGGGTGTGGGGGTGGGTCCCACATCTTCAATAATAGCCACAAAATTGGATTGTGTAATCCGGATAATGTTGTGGATAATCTGGTTCAGTTCGTTTCTCGTTTAAACTCGTATGTCGGCTTAAAACGAGCATAAAATGGTCGTTTTTCGGGTTGACATAAAGTTTATATAAAACTGATTTAAAAACCTTAAAAACTTAACCCATGACATTAAGACATCATATTATTAATAATTACGCATCTTTTTCGGCTTGATTGATCGTCTCTTGCTTGGTTTGGTGATAAAGGTTTCGTTTAGCGTACCGACGTACCATTAAATCGAAATCCTTTTTCTGTGCTATAATTTTCTTATCCCGAAGCATTAATACCTCGTAAATACCACTAAACATTATATACTTCGTCTATAATGTAATTCCCGATTCGTTCGGGTTTCAATAACCAATCAATGATTAATTGTAATTCTAATACGATTCACTATATAATTGAGTATGATTCATACTGTGAACCATATATATTCGTATCAATGTGCTATAACTCATATAATCAATATTAGATAACACGTAAATAGTATATTCCGGCTAGGGTATACCTGGAGTTGCCGGAATCGTTACATTCTCCCCCCGTTATAAAAATTTCGTCCTCGAAATTTTATGCGTCAACTACTTCCTTTTGAGGAAATAGGTGGGGGTATTTCTTCCGAAATTCATCCTTTCGTTCCCAAGTAAATTCTGGGCCTCGTTGCGAATTCCATCTAACTTTGACCAACGAGATCTTATTGTGTCTAAGTTGCTTGATCTTACCGTCTACTATTTCGATGGGCTCCTCTACGAAGTTGAGCCTATCACTTATTTGCACACCCTCTAAGGGTAACACCGATGTCTCATCCGACAGACATCTTTTCAAATTCGACACATGAAACACGTTATGAACTGCACTTAGTTCCTCAGGCAGTTCTAGTCGGTAAGCTACCGGACCGATCCTTGCAGTAATAATGAATGGTCCAATATATCTAGGGGCCAACTTCCCCGCCTTTCCAAACCTGACCACTCCTTTCCAGGGTGATACTTTCAAATATACTTTTTCACCCTTCTCAAATGACAACGGTTTTCGACGGGTATCGGCATAACTCTTCTGCCGGTCCCGCGCGGCTTTTAGGTTGTTCTTAATTTCAAGAATCTTGCTGGTCGTCTCCTGGACCAGATCCGATCTAATGATCTGCGGGTCTCCCACTTCAGACCAGCAAAGTGGTGATCGGCACTTTCGCCCATACAATGCTTCATAAGGTGCTGCCTTTATACTGCTATGGTAACTGTTATTATAGGAAAATTCAACGAGTGGGAGATGTTGATCCCAATTTCCCTTAAAGTCCAGTACGCAGGCACGAAGCAAATCCTCCAAAGTTTGAATGGTCCTCTCAGACTGACCATCGGTCTGAGGGTGGTAAGCTGTGCTTAGGTCAATACGTGTTCCCAATGCTTCTTGGACAGCTTGCCAAAGTTTGGAGGTGAAATGGCTATCCCTATCGGAGATGATCGAGATGGGGATGCCATGACGAGACACTATTTCATTTATATAAATTTGCGCAAGTCTCTCAGTGTTAAAAGTATTCCTAATTGGAATAAAATGTGCCGATTTGGTTAATCGATCCACGATTACCCAAATCGCATCATGACCTCGGGGTGTCTTGGGGAGGTGTGTCACAAAATCCATTGTGATCTGCTCCCACTTCCATTCGGGAATTTCCGGCTGTTGTAGCATTCCCGAGGGTTTCTGGTGTTCCGCCTTAACTCTCGCACACGTCGTACACTTGCCGACGTATGTGGCTATATCCTTTTTCATACCTGGCCACCAGTAAAATTCTTTCACATCTTTGTACATTTTATCTGATCCCGGATGTATGGAATATTTCGATTTATGTGCTTCATCCATGATCAAATCACGAAGGTCATGGAGGGTCGGGATCCAAATCCGATTTTTGAAATAAAGAATTTCGTCCACACGCTGTTCGAAATTCTTCTCATTCCCGTAAAGTCCTTCTTTATCCAATTGGCCCTCTTTCAACGCCTCGCGTTGAGCGACTCGAATCAAATCTGAAAGGTTCGACTGGACTATCATCCCCAACGCTCGCACACGTAGTGGCTTGACTCGATCCTTTCTGCTCAAGGCATCGGCTACGACGTTAGCCTTGCCGGGGTGATATCGTATGTCACAGTCATAGTCACTCAGCAACTCGACCCATCTTCGTTGCCTCATATTCAGTTCTTTCTGATCGAATATGTGTTGCAAACTTTTATGATCAGTGAATATGGTGCACTTTGTACCGTAGAGATAGTGTCTCCAGATTTTAAGTGCAAAGATGACTGCTCCCAGTTCCAAGTCATGAGTAGTGTAGTTTTTCTCATGAACTTTCAACTGTCGAGACGCATAGGCTATGACCTTTTTATTTTGCATTAATACGCATCCTAACCCTTTACGGGATGCGTCACAATATACAACAAATCCATCGTCTCCGTCGGGGAGACTTAAGATTGGCGCTTGGCACAATCTTTGTTTTAGCGTTTGAAACGCCGTTTCCTGCTCTTCACCCCATTCATATTTCCGATCCTTTTGAGTCAGGAGGGTTAAAGGTTGGGCGATGCTGGAAAAGTTTTCTATAAATCGACGATAGTATCCAGCTAAGCCTAAGAATTGGCGGATTTCTTTCGGAGATTTAGGCGCTTGCCAATTCTTAATAGCTTCAACCTTACTCGGATCAACGTGTATTCCTTGGTGGTTTATAACATGACCGAGGAATTGCACCTCTTGTAACCAGAAGTTACACTTGGAGAATTTTGCATATAACTTCTCCTGATCCAGGAGCTCTAAAACTAACTTTAAGTGTTGCTCGTGCTCCTCTTTACTCTTCGAGTATATCAAAATATCGTCAATAAATACAATGACGAACTTGTCGAGATAGGGTTTACAGACTCGGTTCATGAGATCCATGAACACCGCTGGCGCATTTGTTAGCCCAAAAGGCATAACTAGAAATTCATAGTGGCCGTAGCGAGTCCGAAACGCGGTTTTTGGGATATCCTCCTCCTGAATTTTAACTTGGTGGTATCCCGATCTAAGATCAATCTTTGAGAAATAGCTCGCACCTTGTAGTTGGTCGAACAAATCATCGATTCGGGGAAGAGGATACCTATTTTTGATGGTTAACTTGTTCAATTCCCTGTAGTCAATGCACATTCGAAGGCTTCCGTCCTTCTTTTTCACAAATAGCACAGGTGCACCCCACGGGGAATAGCTGGGACGTATAAATCCCTTATCCAACAATTCCTGCAACTGGTTGGATAATTCTTGCATCTCGGACGGTGCAAGTCTGTAAGGGGCCTTAGCAACAGGGCCGGCTTGAGGTAATAAGTCGATTCTGAATTCGACTTGTCGGGTTGGCGGTAATCCAGGAAGTTCCTCTGGAAAGACTTGTGGAAATTCGCGCACCACGGGAATATCGTCCACCCGTTTTTCCTCAGAATCAGCGGCCGTCAGGCTCGCTAGATACGCCACACATCCCTGACGTATATATTTCAACACCTTGAGGTGGGATATAAATGGTATCATGGTGCCGGATTTTTCTCCCTGCACTAATACCTCCTCGTCATCCGACACCCGGATCTTGACGGTTTTCTTTTCACAGTTTATTTCTACCCTATTACGAGCCAACCAATCCATTCCCACTATCACGTCAAAACTACCCAATTCTACCGGTAACAAGTCAATCCGGAAGGATTGTTCGCTCAGAATAAAAGGGCAATTCCGAACAATCCGATTAACTATCATGGTTTTACCGTTAGCGACCTCTACGGTGTAGGGTTCTATGGTTTCACCAATAGGAAGGTTTGCTATCGAAAGGAACCTAACGGAGACAAAACTTCTATCGGCGCCTGTATCAAATAATACAGAAGCGTAATGATCAGAGACGAGGAAGGTACCTGTCACTACGCTGGGGTCCTGGCGCGCCTCGTTCGCTCCCATCACAAATGCTCGGCCTCGCGCCGGATTGGAAGTCGATGGCTGACCCGCGAGTTGTCTCCCGTTTCCTCCCTGATTCAGTTTCGGGCAGTTCCTTTTGAAGTGATCCGTGCTGCCGCATTCGTAGCAAGCACGGCTAGTGGTCACCATCTGGTTTCCTTGCGGGTTCTGCTGTCGGGCTGGTTGAGTTCTAAATGGTTGCGCCCGAATAGGTTGTGGTTGACGGTTCAGGTTGTTCAGATTTGTCTTACAATTTGGTGCGTAGTGTCCAACCCTGCCACACCGGTGGCACACCACCTCCTTGCACACGCCACTATGGTGGTAACCACATTTCCCGCATTTAGGAAACGTTCCCCTCTGCGGTTCTTGCCTTCCGCCCGAACTAGTCATGGCATAGCTCTGGGCAGCGGGCCTAGCTCGTTTGTTTTGCTGCTTCTCTCGGATCCTATTGTCATACGTACCTCGCTTTCCCCCAGCCGACTCTCCCGTCGCCTTTATCGATCCGCTCCTTAAGAAATCATATGTGACAATACCAGCCTGTGTCACTGCACCCTCATACGTCTGGTGCCCTCCCGCGTTAACTATGCTCCTCACTACTGGAGTAAGTCCCCAAATATAACGTTCCACCCTTTTTGACTCTGGGGTGACCAACCACGGCACTAATCGTGACAGTTCATTAAACCGGTTGGTATATCCCAAGTGGTCCGCCCCATGCATCTCTAGGTTCCACAACTCATGTTCCAGTTTCTGCAATTCATTCTTTGGGCAGAAATGTTTCAAAACAAGATCCTTAAGCTCTGCCCAGGTCATGCGGTTTGTCGCCGCCTGACCTCGAGTCTGTACTATGGTGTTCCACCATGTCAAGGCATGGTCTGTGAACGTACAGGTGGCGTACTTAACGACACAATCCTCAGGACAGTTGCTGATATTTACCACTGATTCTATTTTCTCTAACCATTTCACTAACCCATTCGGTCCTTCCGACCCGTTAAATTCTAAAGGCTTGCATAACATAAAATCCTTGATTGAACAACCCCTGGATGGTCCAGTGCGGTTGGTCTCTACAGCAGGGATTGGGCCATTACTGTCGGTAGCGACCACCGTAGGCGGTGCGTCAGTACTCGGCATAGTGTTGTCATTCCTTGGAGGATTAGCGTTATGTTCCCCATCATTATTTATGGGCGTTTGATTGCTCGGAGGGGTTGGATTGGTCGAGTTATTAATACTGGCGGCGATGCGCGATACTATATCCGGTATCGCCGCCTCCAACTGTTGAGCAATCAAACGGCTCACATCTACTTCCGATACTTTCGTTGATCGTTTCGGTGCCATTCTACACAATCATCAAAGAAATACATATAATCAATACCATCTCAAAATATAAAACACAATACATATTTCATTCATTAGTAAACATTGATACATATTACACAACACCAATTTACATACTTTCAGTCAACATTACATAACTAGGTTTTAATACAAAGGGCCTATGTTGGTATCATCCTCGACATAACCCGCAATGGGTCAGTGCTTGAATGATACCCAAAAGTATCGATAATGATGTGCCCTACAAGAGACCCCCTATGGGCCAGTGGTTGTATCATACTAAACAAGATTCACTCCATGTTAGCATCACCACTAACTGCTCACATGGAGTATCAAAAAGCGGTTCAAGATTCTACTATCAACACATCTACACATGGTGGTAAACCAACCCCACCATCACCGCCACCAGCGCCACCAACACCGCCACCATAACCCGCATTCGGGTTTCCATCCGCTCGATCAACCAGTGGGAGTATGAGCACTCCCTCTTTAACTGGTTGATAGCATACTGGTGGTCCAGTATGTTGTCCCCTAGGTACGCCCGCCGCTGAACCCCCACGACCAGGGCAGCAGAGTGCTCGTTCACCTGCTCGGTGAGAACACGTAGCCACCCCGTCAAGTCCCGTTCCTGCCTTGGGAGACCCCACACAGGTAGGGTTGCAGGCTCGGGCTGAGGGCGGGAAGACTCGCCCACATGGTAAGTGGATCGGGGTGGGGTAACAGTGGGCGGAATATATGGGGCACTGATCCGCGCCGTGAGGCGAGGACCGCGCCTAAGGGGAATCGGGCCAGTCTGTGGTGCGGGCGGGGTAGGAGACCTGGTAACCCTAACAGGGGAGGGTATACTAGCACTCCTAGCTGGGGTGGTCTGCCTAGAGGCACTAAGACTAGCCTCTGAAGGCTCGGAGCTGGGTACTTCACTTGGGCTTCCAGAGGCCCCGGAACTGACCTCTTCCGGGTCCTCTTCCGTCGACACACTAGGGTTTCTTTCCATTATTACCTGCACACAAGTTAACAAACATATAGTCTTTTCCATAGTGTAATTCATAATTAAATAAATCATGCACTACTTATACAATTTAGCCACATAATAATATTATTATACATTTACACATATGTTGCCAGTTTTACCTATTTAAGTCCCCCGTGACTTCCCCTGAATTCACTCGTGCAGACAAGTCTGTTATTATGTTCCGGACCATAATAACCCACTTGTCCATCCAAGTTCATCCCGATCTCGTCACAATATATTATTAGTTGATATTCAGATCCTATAATACTTGAGCTACTGGTTATATTTTAGGTATCTTTTTCAGACATCCTAATTCTTTATAACCAATGGCTCTGATACCAAGTTCTGTAACACCCCGTAACCGCAGCGGAAACGTACACGGGATGCAACAGACACATCTGATATCAACAGCATTGCTTATAAAGAAAATACCACTACATTAATTTATAATATATTACATTGTTGCGAGTTTCATTACTGTCTAGGTGTTACACACATATTTTACCGATAAGACATTAATAAATTCATTACAAAACAAAGAGCAGCAAGCTTCCAACAGGTAGCACAGATAGTTAAGCAAACATCAATCAATCCAACTTGGGCATACCTAGAAAACATGTAAAGAAAACGGGTCAACTACGAATAGTTGGTGAGTTTCACTAATTTAAATAAACACTGACGAATCATTTTAATAATCATTTATTAACAATATAATCATGCTGGGAACTTTGTTACCCCAGAACATTTCCAATAACTTTCTGGGAACTATGTTACCCCAGAACAATAAATACCCCTGGGAACTATGTTACCCCAGAACAATAATAACCCCTGGGAACTATGTTACCCCAGAACAATAATAACCCCTGGGAACTATGTTACCCCAGAATAATAATAACCCCTGGGAACTATGTTACCCCAGAACAATAAATACCCCTGGGAACTATGTTACCCCAGAACAATAATAACCCCTGGGAACTATGTTACCCCAGAATAATAATAACCCCTGGGAACTATGTTACCCCAGAACAACAATAACCCCTGGGAACTATGTTACCCCAGAACAATAATAACCCCTGGGAACTATGTTACCCCAGAACAATAACACATTATAAACCTTTTATATATTCTATGCATCAGCCCATATATATATAAATGTACAAGTATTTCCATA
The DNA here is from genome assembly GCF_021521415.1 of Bidens hawaiensis. Lineage (NCBI taxonomy): Eukaryota > Viridiplantae > Streptophyta > Magnoliopsida > Asterales > Asteraceae > Bidens > Bidens hawaiensis. The sequence goes on from NW_027497612.1 coordinate 37,945, forward strand.
CGATCGGTATGTACTTAAATACTTTAAATAAGACATGTTTTCCGCCCCGGGAAAATATAATTAAAACAATTCATTAAAAGGGGCCCGTGAAAACTCACCTTGTCGTGAGTTGGTGAGTAATATAAGGAACAGCTACGTGCCTGGATCTGTAATATAATATCTAGTCGTTACTATATAATTCCCATAACTTAAATACATATCAATCGGTACATCTGGGAACATTGTTAACCCAGTACTGTACTCGATTCGGGGACAATGTTAACCCCGTGACACTTCTAAGGACTCAGATTGACATTGCTTAGAGCTTGACAGTCAATTTAGTTAAGGTGATGAAATTATAGCTCGGTTTGACACCCCGTTTGGCCGTGGGGCCCGTTTCCGGTATTTCGGTGCCGGAAACGGTACAATCGGGTAAAATTACCCAAATCATCCGGATTATTTTCGGATGATTTATTTTTACTTAATTTACTTAGATTTATGAAATAGTCTATTTTTAGAGTTTTCATGTACCAGTCAGCTCGCTTATGCGAACTTTGCCGGTTTACACGTTTTAAGCTTTAAAAACTTGTTTTTTTATGTTCTTTTTAGCACAAATAATTACCCGATTAGTCTCGGGTCTTGAATTTTTGCACAAAACTTAATTTGACAGAAAGGAATTTTGTAAAAATTTTCCAGATTTATTTTCTTATATTTATATTTATTTATCTATTTTTAAATCTTATTAAAATACTAAATATATCAAAAATACCAAAACACTTTAGAAAAATCCCAAGTTTTCCTGGGATGATCTTTATCATCCTCATAACTTTCTGGAATTTTCCCAGATTTATTTTCCTACATTTACATTTATTTATCTATTTTTAAATCTTGTTAAAACACTAAATATATCAAAAATACCAAAACACTTTAGAAAAATCCCAAATTTTTCTGGGATGATCTTTATCATCCTCATAACTTTCTGGAATTTTCCCAGATTTATTTTCCTACATTTACATTTATTTATCTATTTTTAAATCTTGTTAAAACACTAAATATATCAAAAATACCAAAACACTTTAGAAAAATCCCAAATTTTTCTGGGATGATCTTTATCATCCTCATAACTTTCTGGAATTTTTCCAGAATTTAAAACTTATTTTTCAAGCCATTTTCACCCAAAACCGAGCTAGAAAGCCCTAGAACTCGTATCACCGAAAAGCCTACTTAGACTTTTCCAACTGAGCTCAAATTTTGTGGGTGACTTTTATATGTTATAAAAAGCTTATCTTAAATTTTCCGGAATTTTTCATCATGTTTTGATATTTTTCACTATTTTTGGCCAAAACCGAGCATTAAATTCACCAAATATTCATCTTTTATCCAAAAATTACCAAAAATTCACAGATCTCATATTTTCATGTGTAGATCATCTCTGTGAAATTTCGTGACCCAACTCTAAGCACACGGAAATCTGTCCATTTTTCATAAACACCCGAAAACCGAACTATCTTGTGTTTTCTAGCTTTAGATCGCAAGGATCTCGGTTTCTAGCCTTTGCTAGCCGCTAGATACAACACTTTCAAGCACAACAACACTATACCAAGCAAACTATACCAACAATCAAGCCATCTCTTTCAAAATGTCGGTTTTTAAGTAAAAACAAAGATTCTAACCGTAAAATTTTATTCTAAACACTTTTAACTAATTACTTGGATCAAGATCCTTTGTATAACTTGTATACATCCTTTGATCACACAAGAACCGGTTCCATCTCGGGTTTTCACCCATATTTCATTTGGAACCTTTTTGTTCTTGCAAAACAACTAAAAATAAGGAAATCAACACCAAAGATCATGTATTATAACATGTTTATACCTTTGTTCTTGATTAGAGAGGATGGATTTTGGATGATACTTGAAAGTATGAAAGGTTTGAGAGAGTTTGGGAGTGTTTCTATGATCAAAAAAAAGAAAATGAAAGATAATAACAACAAAGGGGGGTGGCCGGCCCCTTTGGGGTGTGGGGGTGGGTCCCACATCTTCAATAATAGCCACAAAATTGGATTGTGTAATCCGGATAATGTTGTGGATAATCTGGTTCAGTTCGTTTCTCGTTTAAACTCGTATGTCGGCTTAAAACGAGCATAAAATGGTCGTTTTTCGGGTTGACATAAAGTTTATATAAAACTGATTTAAAAACCTTAAAAACTTAACCCATGACATTAAGACATCATATTATTAATAATTACGCATCTTTTTCGGCTTGATTGATCGTCTCTTGCTTGGTTTGGTGATAAAGGTTTCGTTTAGCGTACCGACGTACCATTAAATCGAAATCCTTTTTCTGTGCTATAATTTTCTTATCCCGAAGCATTAATACCTCGTAAATACCACTAAACATTATATACTTCGTCTATAATGTAATTCCCGATTCGTTCGGGTTTCAATAACCAATCAATGATTAATTGTAATTCTAATACGATTCACTATATAATTGAGTATGATTCATACTGTGAACCATATATATTCGTATCAATGTGCTATAACTCATATAATCAATATTAGATAACACGTAAATAGTATATTCCGGCTAGGGTATACCTGGAGTTGCCGGAATCGTTACACATTTAGTCAAAGGTCAAACGACACAAATTCAGATGGTCAAAATAGGAGTTATTACGTGTTATTGAATCAGTGGTACTATTTGCAGATAGAAGTTAATTAACACAACAAACTTTAATGTAAGAAATTAATTGCTGTGGTGGTTGGCAACTTGAGATTAACCCTAATCTCTGTCGTTGATGATTCTAATCATTGCTTTTTTGTTTAATGTTTAATGTTTAATTAAAATTCTAATTGTAGAAAGTTGTTTAGGTTATTGCTTATATTTTATCTTAATTTTATCAACACCCTATTTCCAATGCCCATTTTGCCCCCCATGGAATCTTGTTTGAGGTTTCATGTATTATTGTGTAAATTTTTAATAGCTCGTAAGGCTAAGCATTGTGGGTGTTAAAGTCACCAGCGTTAACAGCCGGTATGGCATCAGATTTGCAGGCTAAGGGGCGTTAAACACTACGTTGGAGGGGCGTCGTGGGACGGCAAGGTCAGGGTGGTATTGGGTTAACGATTGCAGAAGATGCTGAGGAGGTGGGCATTAGTCTGGGCGGCTGATGGGGATGGGGTTAACGGCCACGTCGTTAATCCACAACGAATAGTTAAAGTAAACGACAGGTGGTTTGATGAGTTGCATATCTTTGTAATACATGAGTTTTTAATTTAGAATAAATACGTTAATACACATTTTTAAATGTCTTTGAAACGATTTTTTAATGGTTTGGGAAGTAAATGAATACATTTTTGTTTTCTTTGTGTTCGTAGGTTCGTTCAAACTGAAACTGGCCATGGTAGACTACTATGACATGAAATCGCCTATTTATACTACGAACCTATATACTATATAAGTTGGGTGTGGCGTATAAGCTTATACGTTAACCAAACTTATACGCTCCTTACCATATATCTAACAATATTATCTCGTTTAACCAATCCAAGACCTAGCGATAGACAAAAATGCTCTAATAGCCCCTTGGATATTTCCTGGTCTTGGTGTCTAAGCAGTAGACGTTTATGCTCCAACAGACTCCCCCTCGGATATTGCTTAGACTAACAAACTTGATCTTCAAGTCATATCCCCCTATCGTTTTGATAGTCTAACATATTCCTTCTTAAGCTTTCAGAATCGACATGTATAACTGTTGAAGTTTCTAAACTTTCGGGTTTGACGGATATGTCTTTTTCAATATCAACTTGATCGGATGAGTCCTTTTTCTAAACGATCCAATGATATAACTTTGAAGTTGATCTTTTCACATAAAATTTCACCTTTTCAAACTTATGTTCATTATAATCTTTCAAATCGACAACCTCAACATTTGGCTTCCTCGAAACATCTTTAACAGTGTCGTCTTTCCTTCTGAATGTTTGTTTTGGAGGACTCTTTGGAATATCTTATTGGACGTTTAAGCTCATTTTTTTGGATTTTGAATTTTGAAATTTTTGTTTTTCTGTTTTCAGAATATCTTGGTTTCCCACATCTGATTTTAGAATGTGAACAAAGTTAGAACTATTCTTGTACCAAGAAGATTTCTTAGTTCGTTTACGTTTGTCTTTTTGAACAAAGAAATCCTTATTAAATTGATTTCGGTATTGGATTTCTTTCTTGCTCTCAGATGTCGTACCATAAACAAATGCACCTTATTAACTTGCTCACGCTTAACAGTTTGTAATTCATGTTTAAGTGCAGCATTTTCGGTAAAGAATCTGTTTATTGTTTTCTCATTTTGATCAACCTTCACCAAAAGTGCCTTTTCGCATTTTTGAAGTTGATCATAAGCTTCCTTAACTCAATTAAGCTCATCTAGTAACGAGCCAGTGTGAGTTTTTAACCTTTCGTACTCCTCACATTTTTCACAAGTTTAGCTTCCTCGGCTTTGCTTTCAACTTTGAATTCCAACAATTATTCTAAAACCAAATCTTCGTAATATTTTGAATCACCATCATCATCAAATTATGGAGTGTTTTGAACTTCTGGTAATGACGGTTTTTCAGGTTTAAGTCAACTTATGAGAAGCTGCAAGTTATTGGTTTTGCTAATAAGATCAAGAGATTTGTCCCGAGATCATCATTCAAGGGGGAGTGGTGATTTGCACTTTGTATTCAGCATTGAACAACAACGAACAAGAGGGATTTTTTAGTGCACGTATTGTGTTTGTAGTTGTTCGAATAGACTATGGTTAGTCTAATGTTGAGACCGTCTATATACACAAACCAACTCAATCCAATCTTTGTTAAAAAAACAAATTTCTCTTTTCCATATACCCAACAAACCAAACCATATTTCCATAGTCATTAGCAACCCAAATTAATTTTTTGTACGTTACGATATTATTTCATTTAAACTATTTTTCTGTATAAAATGTTTTAACCTTACACTTGTAATGATTTAAACCAACAATCTTACTTTTTAAAGACAATCAGAACACTGCTAGACCAGTAGGTCATCGGTAGCTAATATTGTATTGGTTATAAGAACCAAATTCTTATACAATACGAACCTACTTCAATCAATAACGATACTTATTAGCCATTTAGGTTCCCTTCTTGCAGCGTACGCTCTTTTTTTAGTTTAATGCATCCATCTCTTTTCATACCAACTGATACAAAAGTCACAAATTTCTTAAAAGTTAGAAAAATTTAAAAATGATATCGTTTATGGTTGTCACATACAAGATAAACATCCATTAATTCATTGATCCACATTACACTATTTTCTAACTAAGAAAAGAACATTCCGCTATTATATAACAAAATGAACCTTATATTAATTTAAGAAAAAATATTATACACAATTTATACCAGTTACTCGGGTTCAATAAAAAAAATTCAAAATACGTTAACACAAATGTCACAAAGCAAAATAAGTAAACAACAACAATTAACCGTTAATAATGTGTTATTTTATTATTGTATTGATTTAAGTGGAAGGCATCCCATATTAGATGATGTATAAATTCCACACCCCCTCATAATCCAAATTGGTTTTCATTTGAGCATCCAATCATCTTCTTGTCTCCACATATTTTTAATAAATTATCAAAACCTCATTTCCCTAAGCCCTAAAGTTTCAATTTTGTAATCACCATTTGAGCATAAAGACAACAAAACCGTTTGAAAATTTCAAGATTATGGACCTAAAACACCCCACCACCAAAATCACAAACCATGAAAGTGAAACCCCACCCCATTCCCAAACAATAAAGCTACTAGCCTACCCAAATGGAAAAACACACTACCACCACCAGCCACCGCCGCATCCCGCAGCAACATACAGAGAATGCCTCAAGAACCAGGCGGTCGGCATAGGCGGCCACGCCTTGGACGGTTGCGGTGAATTTATGCCGTCTCCGACTTTCACCGCAACCGACCCCTCGTCGTTTAAGTGCGCGGCTTGTGGCTGCCACCGCAACTTCCACCGCCGCGCACCAAATGACGTCCCCTGCCACCCCTACTCTTCAACCTCCGCCTCCTTGTCCCCTGCTTCGCCACCGCCCGAACACCACCTGCTTCTTTCACTCGGCACGGTGGCGGGGGACGTCACCCAGGTGGTGGCAAAGCCGAGGACGCCAGCGGAGGTCAAGCTCACCGGCCGAAAGAGGTTCAGAACCAAATTCAGCCAGGATCAAAAGGAGAAGATGTTATCTTTTGCAGAGAAGGTGGGGTGGAAGATGCCAAGATCCGATGATAAGATGGTTACGGATTTTTGCAATGAAATCGGAATCCGAAGACGGATTTTAAAAGTTTGGATGCATAATAATAAAAACAATTCAACAAAAGGAGAAAAAGAAACCACCACCACCACCGCCATCAGCATCTCTGCCACAGCCACCACCAACGCTGTTGTTGCCGCCTCTTCAGACAGTCATCATCAAGAAAAGGGGTCGTCTTCTTCATCTTAACTATTAACAACCCCAAATTATTAACCCCTTTTAGTCCAAATTTAATTAAAACCAAACCCACCATTAAATCATTCTCTTTTATTCACTTTCTTGGTTTAAAATGAGGTTTTCAAAGTTTAAACCCTAGCCTAGTTGCATTTAGTCAAAGGTCAAACGACACAAATTCAGATGGTCAAAATAGGAGTTATTACGTGTTATTGAATCAGTGGTACTATTTGCAGATAGAAGTTAATTAACACAACAAACTTTAGTGTAAGAAATTAATTGCTGTGGTGGTTGGCATCTTGAGATTAACCCTAATCTCTGTCGTTGATGATTCTAATCATTGCTTTTTTGTTTAATGTTTAATTAAAATTCTAATTGTAGAAAGTTGTTTAGGTTATTGCTTATATTTTATCTTAATTTTATCAACACCCTATTTCCAATGCCCATTTTGCCCCCCATGGAATCTTGTTTGAGGTTTCATGTATTATTGTGTAAATTTTTAATAGCTCGTAAGGCTAAGCATTGTGGGTGTTAAAGTCACCAGCGTTAACAGCCGGTATGGCATCAGATTTGCAGGCTAAGGGGCGTTGAACACTACGTTGGAGGGGCGTCGTGGGACGGCAAGGTCAGGGTGGTATTGGGTTAACGATTGCAGAAGATGCTGAGGAGGTGGGCATTAGTCTGGGCGGCTGATGGGGATGGGGTTAACGGCCACGTCGTTAATCCACAACGAATAGTTAAAGTAAACGACAGATGGTTTGATGAGTTGCATATCTTTGTAATACATGAGTTTTTAATTTAGAATAAATACGTTAATACACATTTTTAAATGTCTTTGAAACGATTTTTTAATGGCTTGGGAAGTAAATGAATACATTTTTGTTTTCTTTGTGTTCGTAGGTTCGTTCAAACTGAAACTGGCCATGGTAGACTACTATGACATGAAATCGCCTATTTATACTAAGAACCTATATACTATATAAGTTGGGTGTGGCGTATAAGCTTATACGTTAACCAAACTTATACGCTCCTTACCATATATCTAACAATATTATCTCGTTTAACCAATCCAAGACCTAGCGATAGACAAAAATGCTCTAATAGCCCCTTGGATATTTCCTGGTCTTGGTGTCTAAGCAGTAGACGTTTATGCTCCAACAGACTCCCCCTTGGATATTGCTTAGACTAACAAACTTGGTCTTCAAGTCATATCCCCCTATCGTTTTGATAGTCTAACATATTCCTTCTTAAGCTTTCAGAATCGACATGTATAACTGTTGAAGTTTCTAAACTTTCGGGTTTGACGGATATGTCTTTTTCAATATCAACTTGATCGGATGAGTCCTTTTTCTAAACGATCCAATGATATAACTTTGAAGTTGATCTTTTCACATAAAATTTCACCTTTTCAAACTTATGTTCATTATAATCTTTCAAATCAACAACCTCAACATTTGGCTTCCTCGAAACATCTTTAACAGTGTCGTCTTTCCTTCTGAATGTTTGTTTTGGAGGACTCTTTGGAATATCTTATTGGACGTTTAAGCTCATTTTTTTGGATTTTGAATTTTGAAATTTTTGTTTTTCTGTTTTCAGAATATCTTGGTTTCCCACATCTGATTTTAGAATGTGAACAAAGTTAGAACTATTCTTGTACCAAGAAGATTTCTTAGTTCGTTTACGTTTGTCTTTTTGAACAAAGAAATCCTTATTAAATTGATTTCGGTATTGGATTTCTTTCTTGCTCTCAGATGTCGTACCATAAACAAATGCACCTTATTAACTTGCTCACGCTTAACAGTTTGTAATTCATGTTTAAGTGCAGCATTTTCGGTAAAGAATCTGTTTATTGTTTTCTCATTTTGATCAACCTTCACCAAAAGTGCCTTTTCGCATTTTTGAAGTTGATCATAAGCTTCCTTAACTCAATTAAGCTCATCTAGTAACGAGCCAGTGTGAGTTTTTAACCTTTCGTACTCCTCACATTTTTCACAAGTTTAGCTTCCTCGGCTTTGCTTTCAACTTTGAATTCCAACAATTATTCTAAAACCAAATCTTCGTAATATTTTGAATCACCATCATCATCAAATTATGGAGTGTTTTGAACTTCTGGTAATGACGGTTTTTCAGGTTTAAGTCAACTTATGAGAAGCTGCAAGTTATTGGTTTTGCTAATAAGATCAAGAGATTTGTCCCGAGATCATCATTCAAGGGGGAGTGGTGATTTGCACTTTGTATTCAGCATTGAACAACAACGAACAAGAGGGATTTTTTAGTGCACTTATTGTGTTTGTAGTTGTTCGAATAGACTATGGTTAGTCTAATGTTGAGACCGTCTATATACACAAACCAACTCAATCCAATCTTTGTTAAAAAAAACAAATTTCTCTTTTCCATGTACCCAACAAACCAAACCATATTTCCATACTCATTAGCAACCCAAATTAATTTTTTGTACGTTACGATATTATTTCATTTAAACTATTTTTCTGTATAAAATGTTTTAACCTTACACTTGTAATGATTTAAACCAACAATCTTACTTTTTAAAGACAATCAGAACACTGCTAGACCAGTAGGTCATCGGTAGCTAATATTGTATTGGTTATAAGAACCAAATTCTTATGCAATACGAACCTACTTCAATCAATAACGATACTTATTAGCCATTTAGGTTCCCTTCTTGCAGCGTACGCTCTTTTTTTAGTTTAATGCATCCATCTCTTTTCATACCAACTGATACAAAAGTCACAAATTTCTTAAAAGTTAGAAAAATTTAAAAATGATATCGTTTATGGTTGTCACATACAAGATAAACATCCATTAATTCATTGATCCACATTACACTATTTTCTAACTAAGAAAAGAACATTCCACTATTATATAACAAAATGAACCTTATATTAATTTAAGAAAAAATATTATACACAATTTATACCAGTTACTCGGGTTCAATAAAAAAAATTCAAAATACGTTAACACAAATGTCACAAAGCAAAATAAGTAAACAACAACAATTAACCGTTAATAATGTGTTATTTTATTATTGTATTGATTTAAGTGGAAGGCATCCCATATTAGATGATGTATAAATTCCACACCCCCTCATAATCCAAATTGGTTTTCATTTGAGCATCCAATCATCTTCTTGTCTCCACATATTTTTCATAAATTATCAAAACCTCATTTCCCTAAGGCTGAGGGGTGTGGGGGGCGCGAGAGGGGGCGCGAGTGGGGGCGCCAGCCAATAATATTGTGACGTGTGGCAGAGAGAGAAACTTGATAAGATGGGTGTTGGTTGTGGTGCTCGCGCCCCGGGACATGGTGTGGAGGGGCTCGAGAGGGGGCGCGAGCGGTTTTTTTTTATTTTTTTATAAATGTATTAAAAAAACGTATTATTAAAAAAACTCATAAATTATTTAAAAAAACACACATTAATTAAAAAAACACATTAATATCTAAAAAAAAATTAAAGTGGATAAGGTGGGTGTTGGAGCCCCCGTTGGAGCCCCTGGCCCTAGTGTGGAGGGACGCGAGCAGGGGCTCCAGCGGATATTTTTTTTATTTTTTTATAAAATAGGTGAATCAGCTTTTAAAGAAAAAAGATAAAAGAATCTTACCCATCCATATATTTAACTCTATGTTAAATCATAAACTTGGCACTGTAACTCTTCCAACTCTAAAACCATTTTCTCTCTCTAAAATATTTTCAGAACCAGACACAACAATGGACACATCTTCAACCTTCGTATCCCCTATAACGTTTAATTAATTAGAGCTTTATTAACAATTAAACTTTTTTGCAGTTAATTACCCATTCTAGAGCTAACTCATTCTCCCAAACCTCAACGGCTCTTTCACATTCTCCCAAACCTCAACGGCTCAATTCCTCCCGCTAGCAGGCTTGCGCCTGCCTTGGTTCTCGTGCTCGCGCCCCTCTCGCGCCCCGGTGGTGTGGGGTTAGCGCCTGGGGGCGCGAGCGGAGGGGCTCACGCGCCCAGGTTAGCGCCCCACACCCGTCAGCCTAAGCCCTAAAGTTTCAATTTTGTAATCACCATTTGAGCATAAAGACAACAAAACCGTTTGAAAATTTCAAGATTATGGACCTAAAACACCCCACCACCAAAATCACAAACCATGAAAGTGAAACCCCACCCCATTCCCAAACAATAAAGCTACTAGCCTACCCAAATGGAAAAACACACTACCACCACCAGCCACCGCCGCATCCCGCAGCAACATACAGAGAATGCCTCAAGAACCAAGCGGTCGGCATAGGCGGCCACGCCTTGGACGGTTGCGGTGAATTTATGCCGTCTCCGACTTTCACCGCAACCGACCCCTCGTCGTTTAAGTGCGCGGCTTGTGGCTGCCACCGCAACTTCCACCGCCGCGCACCAAATGACGTCCCCCGCCACCCCTACTCTTCAACCTCCGCCTCCTTGTCCCCTGCTTCGCCACCGCCCGAACACCACCTGCTTCTTTCACTCGGCACGGTGGCGGGGGACGTCACCCAGGTGGTGGCAAAGCCGAGGACGCCAGCGGAGGTCAAGCTCACCGGCCGAAAGAGGTTCAGAACCAAATTCAGCCAGGATCAAAAGGAGAAGATGTTATCTTTTGCAGAGAAGGTGGGGTGGAAGATGCCAAGATCCGATGATAAGATGGTTACGGATTTTTGCAATGAAATCGGAATCCGAAGACGGATTTTAAAAGTTTGGATGCATAATAATAAAAACAATTCAACAAAACGAGAAAAAGAAACCACCACCACCACCGCCATCAGCATCTCTGCCACAGCCACCACCAACGCTGTTGTTGCCGCCTCTTCAGACAGTCATCATCAAGAAAAGGGGTCGTCTTCTTCATCTTAACTATTAACAACCCCAAATTATTAACCCCTTTTAGTCCAAATTTAATTAAAACCAAACCCACCATTAAATCATTCTCTTTTATTCACTTTCTTGGTTTAAAATGAGGTTTTCAAAGTTTAAACCCTAGCCTAGTTGCATTTAGTCAAAGGTCAAACGACACAAATTCAGATGGTCAAAATAGGAGTTATTACGTGTTATTGAATCAGTGGTACTATTTGCAGATAGAAGTTAATTAACACAACAAACTTTAGTGTAAGAAATTAATTGCTGTGGTGGTTGGCATCTTGAGATTAACCCTAATCTCTGTCGTTGATGATTCTAATCATTGCTTTTTTGTTTAATGTTTAATTAAAATTCTAATTGTAGAAAGTTGTTTAGGTTATTGTTTATATTTTATCTTAATTTTATCAACACCCTATTTCCAATGCCCATTTTGTCCCCCATGGAATCTTGTTTGAGGTTTCATGTATTATTGTGTAAATTTTTAATAGCTCGTAAGGCTAAGCATTGTGGGTGTTAAAGTCACCAGCGTTAACAGCCGGTATGGCATCAGATTTGCAGGCTAAGGGGCGTTGAACACTACGTTGGAGGGGCGTCGTGGGACGGCAAGGTCAGGGTGGTATTGGGTTAACGATTGCAGAAGATGCTGAGGAGGTGGGCATTAGTCTGGGCGGCTGATGGGGATGGGGTTAACGGCCACGTCGTTAATCCACAACGAATAGTTAAAGTAAACGACAGATGGTTTGATGAGTTGCATATCTTTGTAATACATGAGTTTTTAATTTAGAATAAATACGTTAATACACATTTTTAAATGTCTTTGAAACGATTTTTTAATGGTTTGGGAAGTAAATGAATACATTTTTGTTTTCTTTGTGTTCGTAGGTTCGTTCAAACTGAAACTGGCCATGGTAGACTACTAATCATCGAAATTAGATAAAACATAATCGATGCTACATGGGTGATTTTCAAGGAGATTAAGGATAGAAAGTCACTGAAAACTAAATTTTAACTTAAAACCTAGAGGGAATTAAGTATCGTCCCTCATGAAGATGTGTTCGTGAGTATTAAGATAGGCATATTTATAAAATATTAGGGACTAACATTTTCAATTTCATTTCACGACTTGAATATTTTGATATTTTACGAAATAAAACTTCTTTTAGCTTAAGTACTTATGTATTGTGAAGTTAATTCATACTTTTAACTTACGATTTACTATTTGTGTGGTCTTTTTATATTCTTTGCCTTCAAAATTATCTTGTAATATTCTTTCCTTGTGAATTTAATCTTTGCAAAAAGAAAATAATGTCATTTTAGACTAATAGTATGTGCTATACGATAAAAGTTAATTCTTAAAAAAAAATGAGATTTTAAGTTTACAAGACAGAAATATTTAAGTTATATTAATTAATTATGGGTTTATTTAGAATATACAAAGCAGTTTAAGTTTAAACAAAATATAGATGCAAAATTGTTTTGTAAAAAAATTGTTTTGTTATTACAGTTAAAGTTAAAATCAAAATCCGATGAGACTCGCTATAAAAATTTAGTTACTCGATTTGAAAAAAAGTTGTGTTAGTGATATAATTCGAACATATTTAAAATTTAATTACTATGTTATGATATTTCCTATTATATTTTTTATGAAAAACAAGAATTGATAAAATATAAATCTTGTTGCATGTTAGCCATACTTCATATTATGAGAAAGATTTAATTTAATCTGATTATGGTTTCGGTTTTGGTTTTGATTGTGTTTCTACCATATTCCCTTTTTTTAATCTTTCATTTGAAATCGCAAAAACAATTTATATCTTATATCTTGATTTTTATTCTAGCCTGATTTAATAATTCATTCGATGATATTTGAATCTAAAAAGATCATTGATAACAAGTTGATGGGGCAACTTAGGAAGTTGAAGTCTGATCACTTTATTTTTTGGTTCTTTTCTTTCACAACAAATTTTTACTCTTACTCTACCCCAATAATATTAAGGCTATGCGTAGTGAATGAGTTACAAATGGGAACGAATTGTGACATGTGGCTCCCAATTAGTAATGAGTGGAATTTATTTTTGAGGTGTAATGCTGTAGGGGGCTACAAATTGGGCCTACGGTATCTTTTTTTATTATTTTCTTTTTATAATTAAACTAAAAAATAAAAACCAATTTATTTAAATAATTAAATAAAAATGCATTAAAATTAAAAAGAAATACAAAAAAAAATACATAACTAAAAATTAAAAAAATACTAATATCCATAATATTCGCGCATTTTTTCAATTCGTTGTCGTTGCAATAATGCGGCCTCTTCGTGTAACCCGGCCGCTTTGAGGGATTCGTATTCTTCACTCATTTCCCGCAATTTCAACATAGCGGCAATCTTTTCGTGTTGTTTGTTGGTTTCTCTCATGGCATCGTTGAGTTCCTCGATACACTTTTTGTGTATTTTGATGATTTCTCTCGTGGTAGTGGTGAGTTCCACGGGTTTCGGTTGGTTTGGGTTGTTAGTAGGATTCATTTTGCTGTATTTTTTTGAAGAATTTGGGTATGAATTGTGTATGAAATGGAGAAGAAGGTGTATATATATATTGTTTTAATTAATTAAATTTTTTTTTTACATTTGACCGTTTGCAACGGTATTTATAATATAATAGTATTATTATTCAAACCATCCAGGCGATAAAACACACCGCCTCCGACCCTTTTCGCCCAAAAATTGCTCGGGGGGGAGGGCGGTGTTTGCGCCCCTTCTCTCCCTTTATCGCCCAAACTCTAACCCCATTACTCATTGCCTAAGTGTTTGTCAATGTTTGAACCTGAGAATCCCCCTTTGACAGACAATGTGCCTCTACCAAACATTTCAATTAAAAAAATAGATTAGCTTGCTCTCATCAGTATTATTGCGTCATTATTGCCATAATCATACCGTCATGACCATGACAACCTCGTCGTAGTTTGTCCCAATCATCACCACACCACCATTGCCGTCGTATCCTCTGGGATCGCCGCCTCCACCACCACTTATGCAATCGGTGCTCTCACCTCCACACAACAACCACGTTCTAATATTTTTGAATTTTAATTCTTTTATTTTAAAGGTCTATGTTCATTAGACGAAAAAAGAACCAGTTAGAAAAAGGAAAATGTCCTTGAAGAGGTAGGTCCCAGCAGGGCTCAGTTGGTCCCGCATGACTCACCTTGAACAGGGATGTCTGCGCAAAGACCATCTTCTCCCGCAGGACCCACCATGCTCAGAGAAGCCTACGCGCAGTATGCAAGCTGCATACGCAGGGAAAAGCCTCCCAATGGTAAAGTAACCCGCCTGTTCCCGCAGTCGCGGATACAAGCCATCAGGGAAGGCTACCCGCACAGCATAGCTACACGCATAAGGCTTAACACTTACAAATATTCAGTGTCACCTGAAAGAATGAGCAAAGGCGGGAGGGGGAAAACTCCCGCCAAAATGGGCCAGTCCGTATGATGGAGGATCTTTTGCGTGATACCTGACGAGGTAAAGACAAAAGATCTGACCAAGAATGCGACAGCTCACTGACAGCAGCGTGGCAGACAGCACGCCACAGCACTGTGACCAATAGCCGCCGCCTGCCCACCAACTCCTGCCAGACCACGTGCCTAGCCTGCAGTTGGTAGAAGACGAAGAGTGCACGGCACGCCTGCTCTGTGTCAGCCGCTACCTATCCACCACTCACAGGTAGGGCACGTGCATAGGTTACAGTTGGTAGCGTGTTGGGCCGGCTAAACCCCTTGGAAACCCACCTTCGGCTATAAAAGACAGCAAATGGTATTATAATTTCATCATCTACTATCTCGTATAACTTACTTGATAATTGCTCTAATAGTATTCATATACTTTTATATTTAAAGAGCAATATAGACTGATTCTCACGCCGGAGGGTGGTCACAAGGAGGAACCCCCCCCCCTTCTCAGTGACGAGCTCACGGTGTCTGTTTTGCAGGTTCCCTGAAGTACAACTTACTCTGCTGGACCTAACCTGCGAGGGAAACATTACTTAGCCCCCAGATTACCCATAATCTGCCCGGGGTCACTTAGTGTTTCTTCATTGGCGCCATCCGTGCATAAAGCTAGAACTACATCTTTCTCCAGTTTTTCAAAACTTCCAAGATGACTAGAGAAATTCCGGTAACCACAACCCCAGCCACTGGGGTAAACACCGGCAACACAATGTTTACAAACACTACCCCAGCCACCCAAGCTGGGGCAAGTGAAGTACATTTTACGAACACTACCCCAGTCACTCATGTAGGGGCAAGTGGAGTAAATATTCCACTGGGATTCACTGATGCCCAGCTGGAAAAACGAACTCGAGCCCCTCGCCAAACACTTGATCAAGTGAAGGCATGGGCCGAGGCACGTCAAAGAGAATTTCAGGCTGAGTTGGACGAACGCTTGCGTTCAGTCCAACAAGCTGAGGAATTCGGTAGTACTCGCCAGCACCTCAACATGAGTAGTGAGTACGAGTACTCAGACGACGAGAGGGAAGACTCCGACACCGACGCGAACCCTCGCCATAGGGCGAAAGGGAAGCGTAAGGAAACGGATCCCCAGCCAAAAAGGAATTTTGGGGAAGCATTCCAACCAGTCACGGAAAAAAGCCCGCGTGACTTCTCCAAGGCCTTTAGACCTACTGCCACAAACGCAGGAAGGTCAAAATTTGCAAGGGACATTGCAGAAGCAATCGCCCCGAGGAGTGCCAAACAAATGTCCAACATTGGCACATACGATGGTCTATCCGACCCAGATGACCATCTGAACAGGTTCATTGCGGGGGCAACCGTCAGTAACTGGACGGAACCCACGTGGTGCTACATGTTCCAAATGACTCTGGTAGGAGCAGCCAGAGCATGGTTCGACCGTTTACCGGTCCACCACATTTATGACTGGGCAGACTTCCAGAACAAGTTCAGTCAATAGTTTAGTCAACAGAGGAAGCACACTGAGGAGCAGTGGACGATCCTCAACTGTGTGAGAGAAGAGGATGAATCCTTACTGGACTTCATCACCCGCTTCAACTCCAAGAAGCTGAGTCTGGGCAACATCAGCGAAGACCTCGTTCGCGCCGCTTTCATTCAGGGCGCTGAGTACCCAGAACTTATCCGCACTCTGACAGGTAAAGACGGCATGCCATCCACATGGGATGCCATAATGACGGCAGCCAAACGCTTTGCCGAAACGGAGAAACAGCTGGGAAGAGATCTCCCCCAGAATACAAACCTCTACACACAGAGGACAAGGGAGAACAATGTGAGAACCGCCCGGCTAAACAAAAAGAGGCGGCAAGGTATTTGGCAGTCAAGGATAAACTTTGACACCCCCTCAAGCTCTCGCCCTCTGGTTGGCGGAAGGGACAACACGCACCCTTCGAACCGGAAAAACCGTTGGACGCCACTCACCAAGAGCGTCACGGAGATATTTGCCACGGAAAAACTGCCATGGCCAAAAGCCCCAGCGATCCGACAGAAACCCAATGCGGATCAAAGCAAGTCTTGTGACTTCCATGGGACAAAGGGCCATAGCACTGAGGAGTGCACATCCTTGAGGGACATCGTCGAGACATTCGTCAAGGATGGGAGGCTCGCACACCTCGTGGCATCTATCAAGAAGGGAGGAAGGAACGACAACAGGTACAGGGGTAACGGACGAAAGCCCGTCGACATCAGCATCAACATGGTCCATGGTAAGGTCAGAGGAAGAAAGAGACCGATGACCGAACCATGCGCATGGAAGGAAGCAGAAGTGCGCTTCCCGCGAGTGCCGGGAGGCCCAAACAAAGAAGGCCCCATTGTCATTAAAAGCCAGCTGGGGCACTACATCACCTCCCGCACCCTCGTTGACAATGGCGCATCGTCGACAGTGATGTACAGGCAGTTCTTCGACAAGCTAGACGATGAAGACAAGGAACGCCTGGAGACGGTCTACGCTTCAATGGAAGGGTTTGACGGCAGCATGAACACTCCCTTGGGCACCCTATCTTTCCCCGTCACTCTCACCAATGGGAATTATTCACGCACGGAGGATGTGGATTTTGTTGTAATGAAAAAACCACATCATACGTATGACATCCTATTCGGGAGAGACGGGATGGCAAGATTCAACGCCGTGGTATCCTCAGTCCACGGCATGATGGGATGGCCAACAACTGAAGGCGTAGCGATGATCACGGGCATTCCCCAGGTATGCATCGCATCTGTCTCCTCTAAACCCAAACCGAAGATGGCCAAACAAACCATCACTGAACCTGAAAAGTGGGCATTCAATGGGAAATATCCCGATCAGGCCGTTACCATTGGCCCGACAATTGTTGATCCAACACGCACCTTACTCAAGCGCTTACTGCAGCGAAACGCAGACATCTTCGCGTGGACACCAGCCGACATGACTGGTGTACCCCGGAGTAAGGCAGAGCATAAGCTCAAATGCGATCCGGCCGTTACGCCGATCGTACAAAAGCGCAGAGTAATGGGGCCCGAGCAAACCAACGCGTGCAGAACCCAAGTCAAGGAACTCCTTGACGCGGGCATCGTGCGCGTTAGCAAATATCAAACATGGGTTGCAAATCCCGTAATGGTACCGAAGAATAACAAACAATGGCGCATGTGCATAGATTTCAAAGATTTGAATAAAGCATGCCCCAAAGATTGTTATCCGTTGCCAGAAATTGATCTCAAGGTGGATTCGGTGGCACCATTTCGCCTTAAATGCTTCTTGGATGCGTATAAAGGGTACCATCAAATCCACATGGCTGTAGATGACCAGGACAAAACCGCCTTTCGGACGCCCGATGGCACATTTTGTTATAAAATGATGCCATTCGGACTTAAGAACGCGGGGTCCACGTACCAACGACTAATGGACAAAGAGTTTCACGCCCAAATTGGGAGAAACTTGGAAGTCTATATGGATGATTTGGTCATCAAAATCCCCGAGCCAGAGGCGATGTTGAAAGACATTGACGAAACTTTCAACACGCTCAGAAAGATAAACATGAAGCTCAACCCGAGCAAGTGTTCATTTGGGGTGGAAGAAGGGAAGTTCTTGGGAGTCATTATTACTAAAGATGGCTTCAGAGCGAACCCTGAAAAGGTCGAAGCCATTGTCAAAATGGAATCACCTACCACCATAAAACAGGCTCAAACACTGAATGGACGACTAGTCGCGCTTAACCGCTTTTTGGCAAACCATGCGGATAGGTCGTTCCCTTTTGTGTCAACGCTAAGAAATTGTTTAAAGAAAACGCACTTCCGCTGGACACCAGAAGCGGAAGCAGCTTTTCAGGAGATTCGATCACGCCTGATCGAACTCCCAACACTCACAGCACCACAAGCGGGGGAGGAGTTAATCCTATACCTCTCCGCAACAGATAGAGCAACCGGGGCAGTCCTGCTTGTAGAACGAAAAGGCATCCAGATGCCAATCTATTATGTTAGCCGCGTGCTGGCAGACGCGGAAACCCGGTACTCTACCCTGGAAAAACTAGTCTTGGCACTTATACACGCTTCACGCAGGTTGAGACGATATTTCCAGGGTCACCCAATCACTATTCTCACCAACTTCAAACTCTCAAATGTTCTAGGCAAACCCGAGTTATCGGGACGTCTAGCCAAATGGGCAATTGAATTGGGAGAATATGCGATTCAATACAAGCCGAGACCAGCCATTAAAGGCCAGGTCCTGGCTGATTTTATTGCAGAAGTCCCCGCTTCACGGGAGAAAGAGTGTCAGGAGGAGGTTCAACCCTCCCCAGCACACGAAATCAATGAGGTCTGGCGACTCTACACTGATGGAGCAGCTAGTAACGAGGGTTCAGGCGCAGGGTTAAAATTAACAAATCCAGCAGGCCAGGAATATACTTATGCTATTCGGCTGGATTTTCCAAGTACGAATAACGAAGCTGAATATGAAGCATTCCTGGCCGGATTGAGGATTGCGCGTAAAATGGGTGTAAAAAATTTGGAAGCCCATGTAGATTCCATGCTAGTGGCAAACCAAATAAACGGGACGTACACGGCTGTGAACGACACAATGGCCCTGTACCTTGCCCAGGCCAAAGCCATCATGCGCGATTTTAATGATTGTAAAGTGATACACGTCAAGCGCAGCGAAAACAAATCTGCGGATGCGTTAAGCAAGCTTGCATCACTGGCCTTCACCCACTTAGGAAAGGACATCCGCGTTGAACTCCTCGAAACACCATCAGTCCCGCACAAGGAAATTTGTGTCATCCAAACCGGTACAGAAACATGGATGACCCCAATAATAAAATACCTTGAAGCAGGAACGTTACCAGAGTCAAAGTCACAGGCAAGAAAACTACGCTGTAAAGCACTGAATTATCAGCTGGTCAATGACACCCTTTACAGACGTAACTTTCTTGGCCCATTGTTAAGATGCGTGGACAACCAAGATGCCGACTACCTCCTAAGGGAGGTTCACGAAGGCATCTGTGGAGTACACGCAGGCCCCCGCGCTGTGGTAGCCAAGCTAAACAACGCGGGATACTTCTGGCCGGGGATGCATATGGACGCGTTGGCATACATCAGAAAATGCAGATCTTGCCAGCTTTACGCACCCAACACGCATCGCCCGAAAAATGAACTTGTTCCTGTCACTTCCTCGTGGCCATTTCAGAAGTGGGCCATTGACGTGACAGGCCCATTTCCTACAGCAGCTGGGAATGTTCAGTTCCTAGTGGTAGCCATTGACTACTTCACCAAATGGATAGAAGCGAAACCTTTAGCCCAAACAACCGCAAAGCATATCAAAAAATTCATTTGGGAATTTATTATTTGTCGTTTTGGACTTCCACAGAATTTGGTAAGCGATAATGGCACCAACTTTGCTGACAAGAAGCTACAGCAGTGGCTGAAAGAACTTCAAATCACCCACACCTTTACCTCAGTGGCACACCCGCAAGGTAACGGTGAGGTGGAAAGAGCAAATAAGAGCATCGTCGAAGGCATAAAGAGAAGACTCTTGGAACATAGATCCGGTTGGGTGGACGAGCTTCCACACGTCCTTTGGGCAAACAGAACGCTGAAGAAGACCAGTACGGGAGAAACCCCGTTCAGTCTCACTTATGGCACTGAAGCCATGATCCCAGTCGAAATCGGTTTACCCTCACCAAGGGTCTTAATCCAACCAGAAGACAATGATGCGGAAAGACGGTTAGACCTTATGCTAACCGAAGAGCGCAGAGACTTAGCCGCCGTGCGTGAAGAAAACTACAAACGACAAATGCAAAAATACTACAACACGCGGGTAAAACTCTGCAATTTCAATGAAGGAGACTACATACTGCGTAACAACGAGGCTTCGAACCAACAACGCCCAGGAAAGTTGGCCCCGATTTGGGAAGGGCCATACGTTATCAAAGAAGTTCTGGGAAAGGGCGCATACCGGCTCGAAAGGCTCGATGGCACTCCCATCCCTAGAACATGGAATGGAGCTCAATTACGCAAATGTTATATGTAGATCAATTCCAACTTGTAAAGAAAAGGCCTAGAGCCACTTCTAATGGAAATGATTCTCCTTTCATGATGTATTGATAGCTTGTAACCTATGAACTTCCCTTACGGGAAGAAGTAGTTGCGTGTGGAAGGCGGCAATACCCGCATAAACACAACGCCAAAATGTTAAAAAGTTCTAAGGAAAACCTACACGCAGGTCAGATGTAGGTAAAGTTTAGCCATCCTTGTAAGTGCAAGTGACGGTCTTACCCGCACAATCACAAACAAGGAAGCCAAACTTAACTTACCATCTACCACGTTAAAAGGTTAACTTATGAACACTTAAAAAAGGATAAGAAAAACCTACACGCGGTCAGATGAAGGCAAAAGTTCAGCCATCCTACCAAATGCAAGTGACGGTTATACCCGCACAATCACGAAGGAGGAAGCAAAACTCTAACCCATCATCAACCACGTTCACAGGTTAACTTATTCTAAACACTTGGAAAATTGCTAATTTAAACTAAGTATGCAAGTCATAAGTTTATAAAGCAAAGAATCCAATGAAAGGAATAACAATCGTATATTTCAATGATATATTACAACAGTGGCCGGGTAACTACCCGCCTAAAAGAAATCTATACAAAGCTAAGTCTATCCTAGCAGTGGGAAGGGATCTTCAGGATCAGGCTTCAGGACCACCTCCGCTTGGACCAGCACCGTCAGAGCGCGGCTGTCCAAGGAAAGTCTTAAGGATGTTTAGCCCATCATCAGCAGCAGCAGCTTCATTCACCTTCTCCACCACCGGATGCGGGAAGGCAGCGTACTGGTTCACTGCTTGGTCATAAGCAGCTGCAGTGTTAACATTGAATAAAGGGAAGTTGGAGGGCGGAAAGCCTCTCTCAGCAAACCCTAGACCAAGCAGGAAGCCAGTCTTCTCCCCATCCTCATGAGAAGCGTTGAGGGCTGCGCTCATTGCATCGTCGTAAGAGGTCTCTGAAAGGACCCGACGCACAACCTACAAAAGAAAATTACAAGTTAGAACATTTTCTAATTACAAGTAGAAAGAGAAGAAAAAAAAGAGGATACCTGAGGCAACGCTTCTCGAAGCAGCCATTGGAGGGTAGCTTGACTTTCTTTGTAAGCACGTTCGGCTCCGCTTTTATCAAGGTTGGCAAGTTGAACTTCCTTGGCGGCAGCTTCTTCGACGCTTTTGAGTTTCCTTTCAGTGCGGTCAAGCACCCCCCTCTGGTCAAGGATCTCCTGCAGCTTCTTGGCATCTTCCATTGCCAAGGCATCATGAGCATGCTGAAGAGCCTTTAATTTACATTTAAGCTGCTCATTCTCTTCGCGAAGTGGCTCAGCAACAGCTTCAGCCTTGGCAGCCCTCTCAGTTGAGTTTCGCGCAGTCTCCTTGGCCAGCCGAAGCTGTTCATTCACAGCTTGGGCAGCCTTGGAGCGGGCCTCGAGTCGCGCCTGGACTTCAACCTCGAGGGCCTTGAATGCCTTCTCCTTCTCGGCTGCGGCAGCGGCCAACTGCCGGTTCTCCTCCCGAAGAGCCCGCGCTTCAGATACATCTTTGACGCGCGCTGCTTTTAACTTGTCGTTTTCACGACAAAGCAGCTCGACGCGGGGCTGCGTCCGGGCCTGGAGAACCCGAAGCTCATTGGTTAGCCTACCCTCTTGGTAGCTAGCCATGGCTTCCCCCAACGCACCATGAGGAGCAGCGTGGCGAGCCCAGTCCACGCACTCCACAGGGGTGCGAAGGGTTGTTCCTCGGCGTATGTTCCATCTTGGAACATACACTTCATTGGAATCCGACACTGCAAAAGAAACAAAGGCAGTTAGGAAAAGATGATAAAAATATATAAGGGAAAAAGAACCCTACGTACCTGTAGGGTCAATAACAGGCCGATAGCCGCCAGACCCATCACCTGAACCTAAAGGAAATCCATCCAACAGGTCAGGCAGACGGGAAGGTGGCATAGATCGGCGGGAAGCCCGGCGCATACCTGATGGTTCGGCCGTCGGTGCCGGGGGCGCAGGCATAGTGGCAGCCGCTGTGGTTGCCATTGTTGGCGCCGCCTCCTCAGCAGCAGTAACCGCCGGCTCCGTGAGAGATGCTGTAAAAATTGCACTCACAGCCGGCGGAGACATCTTCTCAGCCGGAACAGCCTCAGGAAGGCTGGAACCAGCGAAAGCAGGCGCATGCGCCTGGATCGACGCCTCGGGAAGGCTGACCGAGCCTACCGTCATTGGCGGGGGAATACTCGCTCCAAATCCACCCTGGAATGCGTTAACATCCACACCTGCACAAACAAAAGTGTTAGAAAAATTTATTTGAAATAAATTTAGACAAGAATCATGATGGTACTTACGGGGTCTCTTGAGCTTGAACGTACGGACGAGCGGGGGCGAACCCGAGGGAACCGGCCTCTTGACACCGGTAACCGTCGTCGTCGTTTCCTCCCCGGAGGTAACAGCTATAGCCTCCGGAGCGGTGGTCTCCTCACCACCGGGTTTCCCCGCCACTTCTGCACTATCTGATTCTGAGTCAGATAGGACTACCGGGTCGGCCGTAGAGGCGACCTTCTCCTTGCCTGTCCCGACGGCAGCCTTCTTCTTCCGCACCAGCGGAGGACCTTCTGCGGATTCCTCAGAAGAAGACATGTTAACTCCAGCAGCAGGCACAGCATTGAGGGGTTCAGGATAGAAGATAGGCTTACCTGGCCGTCGGTGGCTCAAGATCTCTTGGCCCGGCGGGTAAACCTCCACGAACCGACCCGCGGTCTGCTCTAAGATGGGCAACTCGTTCTCGTCCAGAGCACGAGTACCCATCCGCGCAGGACCATCTTCCTCCCGCGGATTCAGGAGCGACTGAAGATCGTTACCCTCTGAAATCAACAAGAAAGTTAGAAAAAATCGAAGTCAGCAAAAAGAAACAAGACATACCATAAGGGACAGAGTTCGAACCATATTCGAGGACGATCGGAACCTTATCCGCATTCGCCGCCTTCCACACCCGGCTCATCCCCAGCATCACCATCGCCGACTCCGGAAAACGGAAAACCGGGGACTGGACCCGGGATATCTTCGCGAACCATTCCGCCTCCTCATAGTTGATGGCGGGAAGGTTCGGAAGCGTCTGGCCATTCTTGAACTTCATGGCAATGGGGATGGCTCGAGCGGATATGAAGAAGAACTCTCTTCTCCATGAGCGAAGACTCCGCTCGGTGGTACAAATCTTTAAACCCTTGATACGGGTTGTAAGAGTGTACCACCCTTGGATGCACCTCCAAGTATAGAAGGTCATCAGGCGGTCAACGAGGGGCTCAAGGCCCAGTATCCGGCACACCCACTCAAAGTGCCGGACCTTGGCAATGGCCATGGGGTGCACCTCTGTCAGGTGCACACCGTGCCTCTCTAGGACACGGTACACAAACTTTGTCAACGGAAACCTAAGGTTCCCGTAGACAAAGAATGCAGCATAAACCCCGATCTTGCCACTAGGGGCATCGTACACAGTATGGTGGGGCTCAGGAAACTCAGGCTCGAGAGACTCGAGCATGAACTTCCTGACGATATACTGGTACAGCTCGACAGGAAGAGAACACTGGCATTCGCCAGCAGTCTTCTGATCATCAGCATCGTGAGAAGACATGGTGGAAGAAAGAAGAGATTTCAGAGTAATGCTTTACCGAAAAAGAGAAATTCGCCGGAAATTACTGGAGAAGAAGAGATGAAAGTGGAAAGTGTGAATTGCAAATAACCCTCTCCCCCTTTATATAGTAATCGCAATTAATGCGATGAATTTAATACGGAAGAGAGAGAAATCAAAGGTGCAATGAAACTATGACGCGTGGCAAAGGCAAGCTGGCAACAGCTGTCAAAAGGACGTGTGCCAGAGATTTCGCGGCTACGCGCCCGAAATCCCGTGCCCACGCGCCTGAAAAAGCAACTGGAATGACCACATAATGTCATGTCGCCATAACTTCTGGCACGTCCTGACACAGTCAGAAGAAACCGTCGCACGACGTTTGAGGTATTGGGTTGTTATCCATCCACCAACTCTTCAAATTTCAAAATTTAAAAATTTGAAGACTAAGGTTCAAAAAAGTAAGCGGGAAAATACCCCTTACCTTGGCAAACAAGTAACCATAAGCCGGGTGTGGGTACAGTGTAAAGGCAAAACCCTTCACATACCTAACACCCGCAGGGAATTGAAGCCAAAATATTTGGCAACCAAGTAACCATAAGACGGGTGCGGGTACAGTGTAAAGGCAAAACCCTTCACATACCTAGCACCCGCAGGGAATGGACGCCAGGAATACCTTGGAAGTAAAGTAACCGTAAGACGGATGCAGGTACAGTGTAAAGGCAAAACCCTTCACATACCTAGCACCCGCTGAGAATTGAAACCAGGAAGGATCTTCTGGGCAATGCTTGTGAAAACGGAAATAATATCCCCGCATAGCGGGAACATCGAGTACTACGTTGTTTGAGGCTCCAAGATGGAATTGGTGGTTTAAACATAATTGATCACTATGTTCAAAAACTACCAGAACCACAGGGAGAATCCGCACAACTAAGACTCAATGCTCCTGACTTGCGAGGAGGTTACAGACCTACCCGCATCATACCCAAAGACCAAGCAGGAAACTCGGGAATTTCTGCAAGTGACAAGGACTTCCGCGGGAAGAACCCCCATGGAAAACCTTACAAAAACCCCTTTTCAAAACCCTTTGCTTAAGTCCAAAAGTTCACCTCACTTTATTAGACATTCGTGAGAAGAACATTGGACTGGGGGGGACTTGAAGAGGTAGGTCCCAGCAGGGCTCAGTTGGTCCCGCATGACTCACCTTGAACAGGGATGTCTGCGCAAAGACCATCTACTCCCGCAGGACCCACCATGCTCAGAGAAGCCTACGCGCAGTATGCAAGCTGCATACGCAGGGAAAAGCCTCCCAATGGTAAAGTAACCCGCCTGTTCCCGCAGTCGCGGATACAAGCCATCAGGGAAGGCTACCCGCACAGCATAGCTACACGCATAAGGCTTAACACTTACAAATATTCAGTGTCACCTGAAAGAATGAGCAAAGGCGGGAGGGGGAAAACTCCCGCCAAAATGGGCCAGTCCGTATGATGGAGGATCTTTTGCGTGATACCTGACGAGGTAAAGACAAAAGATCTGACCAAGAATGCGACAGCTCACTGACAGCAGCGTGGCAGACAGCACGCCACAGCACTGTGACCAATAGCCGCCGCCTGCCCACCAACTCCTGCCAGACCACGTGCCTAGCCTGCAGTTGGTAGAAGACGAAGAGTGCACGGCACGCCTGCTCTGTGTCAGCCGCTACCTATCCACCACTCACAGGTAGGGCACGTGCATAGGTTACAGTTGGTAGCGTGTTGGGCCGGCTAAACCCCTTGGAAACCCACCTTCGGCTATAAAAGACAGCAAATGGTATTATCATTTCATCATCTACTATCTCGTATAACTTACTTGATAATTGCTCTAATAGTATTCATATACTTTTATATTTAAAGAGCAATATAGACTGATTCTCACGCCGGAGGGTGGTCACAAGGAGGAACCCCCCCCCTTCTCAGTGACGAGCTCACGGTGTCTGTTTTGCAGGTTCCCTGAAGTACAACTTACTCTGCTGGACCTAACCTTCGAGGGAAACATTACTTAGCCCCCAGATTACCCATAATCTGCCCGGGGTCACTTAGTGTTTCTTCAGTCCTATTATAAGAAGCAAAAGTTCAAAACGAATAAAGAAATACAAATTCAAATTCTTGCATAAAATAATTCTTTAAAACCAAACTAAAACCGCATAACCCCATTTTTTGGAACGGAAAATTTATGTGCTTTAGGTCACCGCATTCCTTATATATGAAAAACTATGTTGTCTTAACCAGTCCTACGTGGCTTCAGAGTTTGGCTTTTGCATTCCTTCGGAAATCATACCGTCAGATGCCTCCTAACAGTCTTTGTGCTATCACAAGAGTAAAACTCTATGGCGTAAAACACGGTGGAGCGAAAACTTGGGTTTTTTTAAAGAAATATTTTTTGTATTATATTATATATTTTTTTTTAACCATAATTCATATCATTTTAAAAACATAGATATTACATCAACATAGCAGGTAGGCGGGCAACAAGCTGCGCCGCCACCCCTTTCTGAATTGCAAACCATAACCTGCTAAAGAAATACCACTGCCTATTTGGAGTCGACACATTGCTATGCACAACCCGTTGGGTAGTCTAAGAATTCGAACTAAGAACTTCGCAAGCCCTAACTCAAATATTTCATTGTCATAATTTACTAAAAGTGACAAAAGTAGTGATCGAATTTGGGTATCCACTGATTAACCAACCCTCCTACCTCTAGATCAAGTGATTAGAGTTCATCGTATACGAAATAGCATTTATAAAACTTAAAGAATGTTTGGGTGAGTTTTTAAAACTTGTTTATTTATTTTCTATAAATCAAAAATTATTTGACAAAACTTCTTCAAAATTTTTAAATTGAACCTTTTCAAACATTGCTTTTATTTTTTAAAAAACAAATAGTTCAGCAAACACTCCATTAATGAAAATCTTTCACATTCCCACGTGGCTTATAGATTATTTCGGTTTTCTTTTCCACACTTTCGTGTAAGGGTAGTATGGGTATTCATGAATTGATGTGACATGAGGGGAACTTGTAAATTATCTGAGCTTAAAGCCTTAAAGGCAATAAGTGGGGGACTAAATATAAATTAGCATGGATATTTGTACGTTGACACGTTTCCTTTTTTGGTTGGATGATATAGGAGGCAAAGATTTCTTTTTATTTTATGTTTTTTTTTATTACGAGACTTGGGTCTGATTTTCTTAATATCAAGTCGTACGATTCATAAGGCAATTCCACATTGTGAATGGCCAACGGAAAATGATGAGGCACTTAATAAACAAAATTAAGGAACCATTTAAACGACATGATATTTAGAGAACTTCATCTCATGTATTCGATTTGTCATGTGATTTGGGAGAGACTAGAGATATGTACAAAAGAGGTTATCAAAATTGCAAGGATGGTTGCTAGTGAAAATTAGGCAATGTGTCCAGTAAGATGAATAATTGATTTTAGTTGCGGGTTTTGCAAATATTTGTTCACAACAAATAGTCAAAATAAATAAGAGAGAAAAAAATTAGTTATATAAAAAAAGTGTAAAAATAATAATACACCTACACCCTGAAATATAAAAATATAAAAATGTTGGCGTAACAATAACAGAAAAACCAAGAAAATAAAGAAAAAAAACAAAAAGGAAAGACACAATTGAAGAATTTAAATAAAATAGAGATAAAAAGTAAGAAAGAATAAAAACATGTAAATCCAAAATACCGGCGAATGGCAGAAGGTCGAACCCATGCCACGAGGAAAAAAACTACACCACCAAACTTTATTAATCCAGTGAGGGTGAGTTGTAAGTAGGGGTGAGCAACTTAATCGTCAAAATCGTTTAAACGAAACATAACCGAACCGATTTCAACTGATAACCGACATAACCGGTGGGTCAGTTTAGTAAATTTTCAAAAACTGTCAAATATGGGTCGGTTTTGGTTAAAGATAATTCCAACCCGCCATAACCGAACCGACCCATTTATTTAACCAACAATATGTTTGAGGCTAACTTCCACCGAACATATGATCGGAATACACCATTTTGATGGTTTTGGTTCAATGTTTGTTATTGAGTTAACTTGGAATTTCATTGTTGGATTATATGTTGCCGTTTTGTTTTTTAAATATTTGGTATTAGTATTATGGATTATATATTTTGTTGGACTATGTAATGTCATTTTTTTGTAATATTTGGTACCAAACTTTTAGGCGTAGATACATTATTTTGGTTACTCTTAACCGACCCAAACCGACTCATTATAACCTTTAAAACCGATTAACCGAAACCGTCATAATGGATTGTTTATGGTTATGGATATCCATTAACCGACATATCGGTTATGGTTATGGGTTTGGCTCAAAAACACCCCAAACCGACGCATGCATACCCCTAGTTGTAACGTAGCTATTATAATAAATAAAATAATTTTTATGCCACATGGCATATAATTGTCCTATTTTTGTGCCAAGTGACATCATTATTATTCAACATTGAAAGTCAAACTATCTAATTTAAATAATTAATAAATATTTTAAACATTCCATATTAACGATTTATCTATTATTTTATAGTAGTAAATAAAGTAAAAAAAAAGAATAAAAGAATGTATTTTGAAACTCATTGTAGTTTATATAAATTCGTGTGGTATGCTTTTTGTTTATTAGTGATAATTTAAGAAGGTGTCAATATTTGTTTTACTCTGAACAATACGAAAATAGCTCATCTCACTTGATTACTTTTTACTTTTAATTATATATAAAAACATTTATATGTATTAATAACTTTTTCTAAAATGACATAATTTAACACTCAAGTAGAATAATTGATTGTTGATGATGCATATCAATACTCTTTCTTTTATATCTAATAATTATGTAAATATTTTATGTCATATTTTAACTGATAGTGAAATTCATTTTTTAAACTTCATTGTATGTCAATGTATTATACAAACTTGCATCAACTAGAGTTTCGGGCCAAAATGATATAAAAATAGAGTTGTTTTGATCTCTGTAACATAATGGTACTATAGTGAGTTTTTGTTTATATTCATGAAGCGAAATTCATATCTTTTTGGATGACAATCATTGTGTTGTCTATTACACGAACAATACTCTATTTTTTTGTTTTTTTTTAATTTCAAATCTTACAAATTGAGACCATAAAGTAAAATTAACTAATAAAAATGATAGGGACATGGTTGTAATTATGGGTGTTGCAAACCAATTCTATACAAAATCATTGTAATAAAATGAGCAGGGTGTTTGAAATAATATTTTGTTTCTTTTAAGTTGGTTGTTTAATATTATGATTTACTTGTGTTGTGTCTTTTACACAAAAATCTCGAAATTATTTGATATAAGGGAAGAATGATGATTTAATTTTATGCGAGATACTTAATTGTTGTGAATAAAACATTTGTAACAGTTTTTTTACTCCGATTTACATATTGGGTTACAACAAGTTACACTTGAAACAAACCCATTTTTAGTATGACTTGGAATATGTTGGGCAAGTCAGCTTGTATTCGGCCCTTTAAGTAAACGGGTCAAATTTTCTACGTGTGTTCTCTTAGTCGACGCAGCACATAAGAACCGGTTATTTTTCTTTATCATAATAATAATATTTTATTATTATAAGTGTCCATGTATGTATATATATATATATTGATATATGTTTGGCCATATTCATGTACATTAAAAAGTTGTGTTAGAAAACTTTCATAATATGAAATTTGTTTTAAAAAAATGCAAACTCTTTAATAACTATTAGAAAAAATAACTACCTCGACGTGACATGAGCGTGAAGAGAGTTCAATAATCAGTTTTCTTTTTATAAAGAAATAAAATAATTAAAGAAAAAAACATATTTTTAAATAATAAAAAAAATGTTTATTATAAATAAGAAAAAGTGATATTTTGTAATTTAAAAAAATCATTTCTCAAATTTTAAGAACAATAATAATAAAAAATAAGAAAATGAGAACAAAGAAACAAAAAAAGTTTGAATTGTATTATTGAAAAACTTAAGGAAGAGGACATATTTAGTAAAAATGAGGGGGGTGGGTCGATTGAGTACGTTTAGTAGCACCCTTATTGAAATATAAAGAACATAATCATATAATAAGATAGTGAATGGAATTTAATTTTTCAAACCCGTGTAAATGAGAAATTTGAAAATGATTTGTTATCACACTAAAAAATCTTTAAAAACAATATTTAGAAAAAAAAATCATAACTCAAAATATAAATAAAAAAGACAAAATTTGAAAAACTAAAATGTTTCTCCCGTCATTACTGTTAAAAAAAAGCGACAGAAATACACAAGGCCGAAAAATGCACAATGAAGAAAATAAACAAAAAACATAATTATAACTAAAAAAGACAAAAGAAATCGCAAAGTATAACACAATTCTGAACAAAATATTGAGTAATATAAAACCATATCAAGAAAAAAAGCGGCAATGCTAAGGAAAAAAACACAATTAATGACGAGAATAAACACAAAGTGATCTTTTTTTACAACGAGGAAGATGGTGTAAACATTTTTGTGGTTTTACTTTTTTCATTTTTTTATTAAATTTTAAGTTATGACTTTTTTAATTATTTTTTAGAGGTTTCTGTGTGGTTATAAATCTTTCTCATCATTCTCATTTCTTTCCTATTTTGTAGAATAACTTGACCTTTGTAACATATTATATATATATATACACATATGGGGGGATGGTTAATGCGAGAAATGATTTTACTGCGAGAAGTGCGAGAAGTCAATCTTAACCATTGATCATGTGTAATTAATGGTGGAGATCGTAAATGACATCTTTGTAATTAGTAGGACATTGCCATAACATTTTAAAGTAAAAAAGGATATAATTGTAAAAGAGACATATGCATAATTAAATAGTTGAAAGTCACCTCATCAATTCCCCTTTTTTTTTGTCTTCATTAATATATGATATTAAAGTAACAGTTACAAACGATGGCTATATATAATTGGTTTTTTCATGTGTGTTTGGAGAATAAGTATGAATGTTTTATAATTTTATTATCATATACTGTAACATATTACATGATGAGAGTTTACGTTTACCTACACATGTTTATGTTCACTTAAACATATACATATAACCTACACGTGTTTACGTTCATCCACACAAAAACATATAACCTACACTTGTGTTTTCTCATGACCTATAAACTTATTTTATCACTTATAAAACAAAATTTTCCTACACATGCGTGCATTAACCCAAAAAAACATATGACCTACACATGATATATAACCTACACATGCGTACATTAACCTACACAAAACATATAACATACACATGCGTGCATTAACCTACACAAAACATATAACTTACACTTGTGTTTTCACGTGACCTACACACGATGTGTAGTATATAATTGTGTATTGTTATGTTTTAAATTTAATTTTGCCCTTGTTTATTTTGTACACAACTGGTAGATTTACTTTTGTTAAAGGGATAATGATTGTTTTAGATTGTTAATTGTTGGATTTATTTATAAATTATCAGAATCATTAAATTAAAATGAAAAAAGATGCATGTTTGTTTGTGTATAAATTGTAATTAGAAAAATATATCAAATATGGATATTCAAATTACGTATAAGTGATAAAAAAAAATATATTTAAAACATAAGGTTTGTTTGTCAATAAAGAAATCGACATGGATTTTTTTATTGATAAAGTGCAAATTGGAAACATGTTATATAATTTATAATGAGAACTAATAAACTAGTTAAAGTGTAACTCTCTTTAGAATAAATAGAATAAATAGTTACCAAACATAAAAAAAATCATTTGTACTAAAATACCCTACTGTTATAAAAATATATATAACAAAGACTGGTTGGCTCTATTTCTCATGCTTCTCGCAATAAGAAATCCTTCTGAAATGAACCTAATCCTATATATATATATATACACATATATATATATGTCAAAACCCAAGTTTTTACCTTATCACTAAGAACACTGTTTATGAAAATTTTAATTTATAACCACACACTTGTATGCTAAGTCTTCATTTCTACAACACAATTTTTTACCTTGATGCACATCTCCCTACACCATACATGTATGACTCGGCTATAACTCATCTTCATCTTCTCATCTCATATGCTTCTCTCCTTGCTTTCTTTCGTCCCTAAATGACATCACACACTCTTATTTCCATGTCACCGGTATATTCATATTCATATGTCAGCGATAACATCTGTTGTTTCCGGGTTCCGACTCGAAACCCCTAGGTGGCAACAGCCTGGTGGTTGTGAACGGTCTATGGTGGTGCGATGGCTAACTGGCCGTCACAGGTCCGGCTTCGTCCTTGCTATATAAATAATCGTACGTGTACGCCAATGCTGAGTATCTTCACTAGTCATTCGGTGATGCCTATGGTAACGGGGGTGTTCCGCAGCCGGTGGCCGTTTGATTTTGAAACCCTAGGTAGCGGCGTTGGTGGCCTCTTACTGGTTCTTTTATTGGCGTTTTGTTGTTGGTCGTTTATCCGTAGACGGGATACGTGTCTTATCTACTGTTGCCGATTCTGTTACGAAACCCTAAGCGGCGACGATGAATGAAAAGGCCACCCGTAGGGAAGCCTTCGTCTATCGTTGTCGGGTTCTGTTTCGAAACCTTTGGTAGCGGTGGATTCGTGGTGGTAGTAGATGTTGGCGGTTGCCTATTGTGGTCTATAGTTCAATTGCTCAATTGTTAGCCCGTGTTTTTATCGTTTTGGTTAACTATGGCAATGATGATCATGTGTCTAACGATGAAAAACGGTCTATTGTTACCGGGTTTAGATTAGAAACCCTTGGTAGTAGTGGATTCGTGTTGACAATGGGCTGTTATGGTTTCCGATTATGAGTCGTGTTCTTTATCGGTTCGGTTGAATGCGGCAGTGATGATCATGTATCATTTCCGGTTTCCAGTTTGGAACCGGTGGTGACGGGTGAGCCGTGGTGGCTTTATTGAGTGCCGAAAAATTAGTCTTTTGATATTAAGTTTCTATTAGACAGTTTCATTGAGATTGTGTTTATTATAATCTTCAAATTTGCGTGTATGTTTGCTAAATATGTTGCACATTTGCAAATTACAAGTTTAATTTCACAAGATATTAAATATGAACAAAAGTTGTTTGGTATATTGATGTGCTGTGTGCGTCGTTGTTTAATATAATGGATGTGATGATTTAAACTTTTACACAAGATTGTGTTTTAAATTTATAAAAGTGATTTCTACTAAGACTAAACACACACAAAATAGGCAAGTGTACATATCGTATA
This sequence comes from Bidens hawaiensis, assembly GCF_021521415.1. NCBI lineage: Eukaryota > Viridiplantae > Streptophyta > Magnoliopsida > Asterales > Asteraceae > Bidens > Bidens hawaiensis. The sequence goes on from NW_027497612.1 coordinate 71,772, forward strand.
TGTAGAATAGTATCGGTAAGAACCAAATATCGATCCATGAACACAAATGTTCTAATAATGAATCGTCGTTTTACTTTAATCGGATGTTTTAATCATATTGGTTTATTTTTAAACTTTTTGTAAAATATAAATACTTATATATAATATATAGGTGACCAAGACGAGAAATTTTAAACAAGTAGTTCAATTATATGAAGGTTACCATCTAAGATCAAGAATCCACTCCATTTATCCTTGATGATTAATATGTAAACAAGTGATAAACTTAACGTAATAATATATGATAGAATAGCCCCTCATTTCTAAGTGAGCATATCCTATGACATAAAAGAAAGTAGCAGCGCATTTTAATGTCGACCCTTTCCTAATGTCATGCTACCACGAGAATGTCAGTTTGAGTTGGCAAGTAGTTTAATAAAGTAGAAAGATTAGGATTGACTTCGATTTCTCAAATACCAATTATAACAACTTCGGGTGGTTATAGTTTAGCCACACAACCTCCCCTTGGTTGATTTAAGTAGGTTATAGTTACACATTCCGTTGACATATGATTTCTTTAACTAGCATGATATCCTAAGCAATCGCTTTAGCGATGCTATTTTCGGATTACCAAAACTAGAGAAATAGATCATAACTTATATCTCATAATTTCTAAGTACAATATAAGGATCTATGTTTCGATAAGTTATCAGATTATTTCTATCTTTCAAGAACATGAATCGATCATGAATGATTATCAATATGATTGCCAATCACCAACTTTGAATTGTTGAATTAAGATGGTGAAACATTTCTCACCAAAAGATAATTGCAAAATAACCATGTACTTTATTAAACTAAATATCATGTTTTATATAATCATCAAGTGAAACAAAGCTTCTTCATAGATTTTAGATGGTAAATGGAGTTTAGCTCATATAGAGCATAATTATGGACACTAGAATGGATGATAATAACAAACACATGATTAAACTAGAACAATCTAACCAAATGTGAGTGAATCTTCCTTCTTAATGATGATGATGGTTGATAATGATAATGGTTGATGATGATGGTTGATGATGATAACCTCCAAGCCTTCAAACTCTTCAATAGATCTTCAATATGAGTGTTAGTGGGTGTTTTTATAAGTGAAAACCGTATAGAATTCTCTTCAAGGCACACTTGATCAATGCAACACGAGCCACTATTTATAGGCAGTCTGGAGGGTGAAGCACGGCCCCGTGCTTTTATTGACATGTGCATAATTGTTTTGTCTTTTTTCTTAGGGTGACAACGGCCCCGTGCTTTTATTCTCAGTATTTGTCTTTTCTTGTAGATTCTTGTCTTTTCTGGTGTTCAGAAGCATGGGGGCGTGTTTCTTGCTTTTCTTTGTGTTTTCTTCCGTTTTTCTTCGCCTTTTCGCTTGTTTATTCGTTTGGGGCTTGGTTTTACCTGAAATTGTATTTTATTATGATAAGTAGCATTCTGTGCTATGTTATTTGATAGAAATTACAGTTTTTAGAGATTATTTGATGCTAAAAAGATGTATAATTTTATGTACATCATATATGAACGTCTATGGCTTCAAGGAATTGTTAGTTTTCATCATCTTTATCTTTGAATCAGCTTTCGTCGTCTTTAACATTTCACTGAGGGAGTTAATGTTTCAGCATTGGCTGTTTTCTCTCATTTACATGCCTCCACGGCAAAGCGCGGGTAAAAGAACTTGATATACATAAATTAGAATATCCAAGTATCACAACATTCACAATACATTTATCAAACAATTCTCATCTTTAAAATTTTAAAAATTCTTTCAAAAACACACTTCAATTCTCTAACCCTAAATTTTAAAAATTTGTTATAATATATGAAAAGTTACTATTCATCATCCATCAAATTATAGGTTATTGGATTTTAATAATTCGAATTTTGGCCTATTTACTGACATTAATCCTAACTTAAGAAGTCCCCTAGGTTAATCCCAACTTTCATCTTATTGGCTTACATCGAGCCTTTTTCTAGCACCGACTAACTCAGTTTGTTTTGTCAAAATATGTCATTTCTCTAAGTTGAGGGGGTAAAACAAAAGTTTGTATATTATAAACCAAATTTCTTTTTCTTCTTCAACAACCCACCTCACCCCTCATCTTCTTCTTCTTCTCCGGCATGCCTTCACCCCTCATTGCCACATATCGGACAACCACTCCAATGGCATGATATGCATAAGAGATGCCTAGAAGTCAAAATTTCATGCTTCAACCTATGTTTTAACATCTTCAACTCACATTGGTTTTACAAATATTGGACATTTTTAGGGATATTACAAATATCATTTCTGGAAAACTGTAGATTTGCTGCCATGAAACCTCCACTTTGTTTGTATCGCATGCAAACCAAAGATGAAAAAGGTTAACCACATTTCCACTACCACCATCGTCTAAGTAACCACCACCGAAAATCACCACCGTCCAAAAACAAAACTCCCACTTTGTTCAGTCACCAATTTGATTCTTGGGAGTCGCTGGTTGTTTAGTTTCCGATGACTGGTTACCTGAACTGAGAATTGAGTCAATTGAGTATATGGGGATTGGTGGCAGTAGAGATTGAATTAAAATGAAACCAACGTTTTGAGTTTTCTTTTGGTGGCAATGGTTCTATGATGTTTACTAGAAGAAATAAAGGAGGAATATGTGTTTTTAAGTTTAATCATGCAGTTTGGTGGTGGTGTTGTGGTGTTAGGGTTGGGAGACAACGGTTGTGACAACCGGTTAAATAAAAAGTATTATTTGTTTTGGTAATAAGTTATCAAAGTAATGATTGAACAAATTCGTTAGGTGAGGTAGAGTTTTCTTCTATAGTATGGTAGGTTAATGCGGTAAATGTAAAGGTGAATGAAACGATATAGCGAGGAAAAGTCTAGGATCCTGGTGAGGATCTTAAGATAAAACCTCGAGAGGGAAAACTATCCCTGCCTCAATTTATTAATAAGGAAAAAGTTATTACAACTCAGAAGCAAGTATTGATCGAAGCTAGTAGTTACAGAGAATTTTCAAATTGTGTGAGATGTGTTTCTAATAATCAACATTGCCACATTATATTGAAAAGTAAAATAAATATATCTCCTAAAAATGAGGAACCCTAGCCGCCATGATCGTTTGAAGACTTATTCTCTAGTCCACGTGCACTTCAATTGGTTCTTTGAGCTTTCAGGTGAGAATTAGTTCTCTAGTTGTTGTAGGCCGTTATAGCTTTGAGTAACCTGCAAGTATAACATAAGGATAATATATGGTAGTTCAAGATCCTGTAGCTAGCTAGAAATCCAAGCTGCCAGAATACTCCTCGGGATCACACTCGAGATAAAATGACGCCTAACATTAGTATATTCCATAATCGAGATTAAGATATGTTTAGACTGCGTTATGTGAGATTCAAGACCCATAAGTTAAAAAATATTATTTAATTCAAATGATGAAGAAAATATATAAAATAGAAACAAGTGCGAAGACTGATCGTTAAAGGAATTTTGGTGATTAATTTATGAGGAAACGAACGTCTTCGGTTAAACATGTGAATATTTAACCTGACATTCAAAAAAATTTCCATGGGTAAATTCAGTTTAATATTGTAGAGGATTGAAAACCAGGAGCACTAGCGAAAAGTGTCTCAATTCCGATTTATAATGAAGCGAGAAAATGCAAATTAGTTGTTCGAACACGATCATTCAAGCAAAGTATCAATGAGATCGTAATATAAATACTCTCTCCGTATTAGAGATTTATTATTTGGACAAAAATAAATCAAATCGAGATAATAATTTTAGATGAGTTATTTTTGTGGAAAAATATCAACTCTATATTTTTTTTGTTTGTTTCGAATTAATGCAGGACCGACATTGCTTAAACGATAGACCTCAATTAATTAGTGTAAACTAAATTAACGAGAAAATTTGGGTCAGAACCAATTTAAATAAATTGACAAATTATATTTGGAAAATATAATGTCAGTCGATGTAGCTGGTTCGTTGAAGCGAGACATGTTACCATTGAGTATTTTGAGTTGGCCTCTGAAAAGCTGAATAATAATTGGGGCACAGATGGGGTTAAGAGTAAAGGCTGGAATAGGCTATGATAGTATTGCAGTTCCACCTCCTTTTAATGATAACTATACTAGTCTTTCTCACTTAGTTTTAATTCCCCACCTGAGGATGAAATGTTCTATGACATTGGTCATGTGCCAAAGCCAAAGACATTTGTTCCTGTTGTTCCCAAGACAGTTGATCTAGTTGTTTCTTCAGTAAGTCCTAATAGTAGTTCATCTTCTTCAGCAAGCTGTGTAGAAGAAAGTGATTGTGTGGAAACAAACAAGGGCTGTGGAGATCAAAAGATTTTAAATTCACTTTTTGATTGGCATGTGAATCTAAAAACATCTGTTGTTAACCTGGTCTTTAATAATAACTCTTCTAAAAACATTTTAAACAATCATGTAACTTGTGAGAGTGTTCATGTTGGCACTTCTCTTAATGTTGAGAATGAAAATGATGTTTCCACTTCTGATAGTGATTGTAAAACTATTTTTGATGAGATTGTTTATAATAGAAATATGCAAAAAAAGGTATCTGTGAATACAAACCTACCTAGCTGTTCATCAAGTGATTGTATTCTTGAGGAAATTACAGTAAATAAAAGTTGGTTTGAAAAGGAAAAACCAAGTACCTCAAGTAAATATGTTCCACCTCATAGAAACAATTTTTATCAATCAACTAATCAATCTTACCAATCTCAAATGTACAGTCAGTTTGATAATAACTACTATGGTTATTATACAAAAGATTATGTCAACTCCTTATATTCAAATGTTTTTGATGATCGGGGTTATAGATCTGGCAACTTGTTTGTTCCGTTCCATGCATCACATTATTCACCACAACCCATACATTATAATTATGACAGATTCTATAGGGATAGCATGAAATTACTTTGTTATGTGTGTGGTAACCCATCTCACCTTGCAAGACATTGCAAGAACTGGCATAAAATGCAAAAAAAAAATAAAAAATTAACAGTCAGATTAATCAATTCAGTTCCAAAGCTAAACCAAGCACAAGAACAAGAAATGATCGATCTGATAGTTTTGCCAGTGAAATGGATGTGAGAACCAGAAATAAGAAAAATAGTAAACCTCCTTTCTGAATAACCAAAAAGGAGAGAGAAAAAAGGAATTCAAAGATCGAAAAGTCCAAGAATTCATCAAAAAGAAATTAGAAAAGGAATCCAAAGATTGAGAAATCTGAAGATTTTGTTTTAAAACCCTAGAAAATCTTCCAAAAGCAGGAAACCTGCACGTGCATGGCCTCCTAGAGACTGTTTTTCTGACTCTGACACGTCCTAACACTTCATAAATCACAATGAGAAAATAAAGTTTGACAACCTTGAGGTTGACCTCCCGAGACAACTAAGTCTCGGGAACCCGTATCTAACTGAGCTGTTAATGTGTGTAGGGTAGCCAATACGGCCTGTAAATAGTATTTGGTACTTGGATAGTCGCTGTTCCCGACACATGATTGGAGACGAATCCTTGATGTTCGACATTAAACCGTTTGATGGTGGATACATTTATTTGCCGGATATATGGGAGGGAACATTACAAAACAGGGTAGAGTGTCAAATGGGATTCTAACGTTCGATGACGTCAATCTGGTGGAGCAGTTGAATTATAATCTGGTCAGTGTTTCTCAAATCTGTGACAGACAGTATTCCACCTTGTTCACTGAAAATGAATGCTTGATTCTCAAACCAGGTTGTAAAGTCCCAGAAGAATGGATATTGATACGTACTTCGAGGCATAATGATGCTTATATAATAGACATGAATAGCTCTTATTCACGTAAGATCGCTTCATGTTTGTTATCTACGGCCTCAGAGAACGACTCATCTCTATGGCATAGACTTCTTGACCATGTAAATTTCAAACACTTAAACAAATTGGTCAAAGGGGATCATGTGAGGGGATTTCTGTTAAATCTTTCTCTTGCATTGAAAAATGTATTTCATGCTCTAAATGCAAGCAACACAAGCTCCCTCACAAACCCAAGAAAATCAACTCCATAGATTCCATTCTTCAGCTGTTACATATGGATTTTTTTGGTCCTATCCATCCTATGACAATCGGCCGAAAAGCCCATTGTCTTGTGATTACTGATGACTTTTCCCGTTTTAGTTGGACATTCCTTTTAGGGCATAAGGATGAAACCGCCTAATTTCTAATCAAGTTCATTACTTTAGTGGAGAGACAGACGGATATGAAGGTCAAGTGCATAAGAAGCGACAACGGAACTGAATTTTGCAACAGAACGGTAGACAACTTCTGCAGTTCAAATGGAATAGATAGTCACTTTAGTGCTCCTTATACTCCACAAAAAAATGGAGTTGCTGCACGCCGAAACTGTACACTGATTGAAGCTGCGAGAACAATGTTATCAGACTCCAAACTTCCACTGTTCTTTTGAGGTGAAGCCATCAACGCGGCTTGCTTCATTCAAAAGCGTGTACTCATTAACTAGCGTCTAAAGAAGACTCCTTACGAATTCTACTACAAGACGAAGCCGCAAGTTAACTACTTCAAGACCTTTGGATGTCCTTGCACCTTTCTCCATACTGGTGCTCAGCATGATCCCAAGTTTGCAGAAAAGGCTGATGAGTGTTATTTTGTTGGGTACGCTTCTAATCAAACCGCTTATCGAGTCTACAACTAGAAGACCAAGCTAAATTTGGAATTCCTTAATGTTAACTAGCAAGAGCTAAATGTTATTGGTGCTCGCACATGACCAGATTGGTTGTTTGATTATGACAAACTGTTCAAGCTCCATCTTCTTCACAAGAATCCTTGTTGATGCAATCTTTAATCAACAGTCTGTTTGAGGTGGATCTCTCTGTTGGACCACTCAACACTCCACAACCTGCACCGCATGTAATTCCACTTCCACCTCCACCTCAAGAAAATAATCAAGCTATCAACAATCCCGCTCCTCAGCTACTCCTCAAGATGCCGATTCAACTGAGTTGTTTGAAGTTGAAGATGTATCTGACACCGATTCAGATGATTCTTTTCAGTCTGCCGACAATGTGGAATAACACAAGATTGAACTCGTAGTAGATCTTAAGCAGCCCCCAACATGGTAGAATGTGCTGCCACACCTCCCTGGCTCCCTCTACAGATGAAACTGTTCAAGTTACTGCTACCATTGAAGAACATGATGCTGGTAATTCTGGCCACACTGCAACAACTCCTATCAATACCATCGTTGTTCCATATGGTGAACATCTCTGGGAAGGACAAATTGCACAACAAAATAGGGTTGATCAATCTGACTCTGTTCTATCGATTACTGATGTTCTTGAAAATGCTCCTCGCATCTTTCATCCTATAGAGACGTTGTCTGTCAATCTTCAAGCAGACACCGTCACCCTTGTTGAAGACATTCCTCAGTTACCAATTCACCGACGTCATCCCACAGAGAACATCATCGGTTCTCCATCTGCCGACATCCAAACAAGAAGTACTGTTACCATCAACAAATGTCATTTTGCATGTTTTATTTCACAGGTTGAGCCGAAGGACTACAGAGTGGCCCTGAAAGAAAGCTCGTGGGTTGAGGCTATGCAAGAAGAATTGTTACAATTCAAGAAGCTTCATGTTTGGAGACTGGTCAAGATGCCGCTGAACAAGAAACCTATTGGGACAAAGTGGGTTTTCAAAATCAAGAAAGATGATAAAGGGATTATTATAAGAAACAAATCAAGATTGGTTGTGCAAGGTTTCTCTCAACGTGAAGGTCTTGATTATGATGAAACTTACGCACCTGTGGCTAGGTTTGAAGCAATTCGTCTTCTTCTAGACTATGTCTCGTACATGAATTTCAAAGTGTATCAAATGAATGTGAAGACTGCTTTCTTGTATGGAAAAGTAAAAGAGGAAATCTACGTGAAGCAACCTCCAGGTTTTGAGGATCCCGATCGTCCAAACCATGTTTACCGTCTTGATAAAGCTCTTTATGGCCTGCACCAAGCACCTCGTGCGTGGTATGCTACCTTAGCAGAACACTTGCTAAAGAATGGCTATAAAAGAGGAGTTATCGATCAAACGCTACTTATCAAGAAGGTAAAGGGCAATCGGATCTTGGTCCAAGTGTATGTTGATGACATTATCTTTGGATCTACATCCGTTAAACTGTGTTGAGATTTTGCCGAGGTCATGCAAAGCCGGTTTGTGATGAGCTCGTTAGGAGAGATGACTTTCTTTTTGGGTCTTCAAGTTGAACAAAAGGAGGACGGAATTCTAAGTCATTAAGAAAACTATGTACGAGACATCGTCCAGAAGTTTGGGTTCAAAGACTCCTCCCCTTTTCTCACTCCGATTGCTACCAGACCTGTGCTTGCTCGAGATCCATCGGGGACTCCAGTTGATCATCTTTATAGATCCATGATCGGCTCCCTAATGTATCTCACTGCCAGCAGGCCGGACATCATGTTACTTGTCTATCAGTGTGCCAGATATCAATGTAATCCGAAAGAATCCCACCTGATCGCTGTAAAGCGTATTTTTCAGTACCTTATGGGAAAGCCTTGTTTGGGTCTTTGGTATCCCAAAGACTCCCCTATGGTGCTGCATGCTTACACCGACAATGATTATGGGGGATGCAATCTCGATCGAAAATCAACATTGGGTGGATGTCAGTTCCTGGGTGATAGGTTGATCTCCTGGCAATGAAAGAAACAAGTCACTATGTCCACCTCTACTACTGATGCAGAATACATTGCTGCCTTCGCTTGCTGTTCACAAGTGATATGGATCTAACATCAGCTGCTGGAAGACGGCTAGAATTTATTTAACACCCACATTAATTGTGATAATGAAGCAGCGGTTTGTGTTGTCAAAAACCTAGTCCAACACTCAAAGACAAATGTATTGACATCCGAATGCATTTCATTCGTGATTGTTATGACCGAAAACTTGTCACAATTGAATGGGTCGACACGAATTACAACTTTGCAGACCTGTTTACAAAATCCTTTGATCGTGCCCTACTTTTGTATCTAGTTGAGTTATTGGGTATGATCTAGTTTCTTCAAAATTAAGTATTTTATTTTTTTACCTTATTTTTAATTTTATCTTTTATTTTTATTTTTTCTCTCTCTTTTATTTTTTTTTCTATTTTACTGTATTCTAATTTATTTTATTTTACTTTTCCATAATTTAAAATTTATAAATTTTTAAAATTTTGTTTTAAGTTTTTATTTTTATTTCTTACTGTATTTTATTTTTTGTTTTATATTTCAATTAGTTTATCTACTATCTTTTTTTCTTTTTCTTTAAATCTATCTTTTTATAATTAAAATTGTAAATATTTTGCAATATGTCACAATTTTAGAGGGAGAAAATGACTTAAGTTTAATTCACCAAAAAGATTTTAAATTACCTTATAAAAAAGAAAATCAAGTCATTTGACTTACCAAAAATATTTTATATTTTATTATTTTGTTTTTTTAAGAAAATCAGAAAAAGTCTCAAAAAAATATATTCTCTCGGTTAGAGGGAGCTCCTGTTTAGAGGGAGTTTGATAATTAAAAATTATAAATTTTGAGAAATTGATCCGACCTTTGGAAAATGATAAGAAATTGTCTCTAACGATCCTAGCACGTGAAAAGAGTAGATAAAAAGCCAACAAGATCATAGATTGATGCGTAGATAGGCTTGACAAATGAGTAAGTATCATAGTGATATACACTCAAATACTCGCCTATGCTAGTGGTTACACTCTTATGAAGCGGTTGCCGACTCCAATATAATTCATATCGATGAAGACAAAAATATTAATAGTGAGTCATACTAGAGCCCGTTAATGATATTGATAAGCACAAACTATGTCTCTGATGGAGTTTGTAACATGTCGGATTAACAAGGGACCACATAAGTATTGTGCCTATTTCATACCTTAGCATATCACAGTGAATTCATAATACTTGTTAAGCTTAAAGTGGACAAATATATTTACAATCGACTTTGGGTTCTTGGCATAATAATATCCAAATAGAATTGTGATCTGGGATGTTATAGATGATGTGATATCATGTCGAGATCTTTCTAAAAAAACAATTATTTCTCAAGGTATGTAAATTAATTAATTAATTAGTATAATTAATATAATATTAATTTCATCTTCACTTCAAATTTTAATTTTACTTCATTTTTGCTTTTCTTTTGTTTTTATTTAACTTGTATTATTTTTAAATTTATGTTTTTTTATTTTCTTATAATTTTTATTTATTTTAGCTTTAAGTTATTTTATATGGCATTTATTTTAAACTCTATTTTTATTTTAACTTTTGTGTCTAGTTAAATGGGTTAATGTTTTAAAACAAGGTCCTCTATGCAACGTTTGTTAAGTGTTGACCCGATAAAATATATCTTGTATATATTTAAAGTCTTTAATTCGATGGGTAAATATTTTACGGGTTTAAATTATTATTATTTTCAAAGTTCGAGGGTTGAGAGTGTAAAATCGTTTATAACTTGAGTTGTTTGACCCTATCGCTAGATAGGATAACTCTATAAATAGGTCAAACTAAAATATCGCTCATTTTATTCATTCAATCTTATCCGAAACTTTTTCTCTCAAACCACTTCACCACCTTCATCTTCAATATCTAACTCAGATGTTCCACAAACCTCAAATATGCTTCTTAATCCACTTAAATCATCACATCAAACATGGACCTACTCATCGTGGTAAAGCTTTTATGCTTTTATTTCATGTTTCTTGCTTTCTGGATTCATAAACAGTTCCCTTCGGAACTGTTCATGTCCGATTAGATGTATTTATGTCGTTATTTGTTAGATTTATAACCTTATTGTCGACGTCATTAGGAGTCTACGTGTTGATTTAATTGATTTTTTGTTAACTTTTGTATAGATTTTGATATTTTAGGGTTCTTCGGTCATATTTTGGGTTAATAAACCTAAAAAATGGTTTTAATATGGACAAAATTTGCCCAGATCTTCTTAGAGTATGAACATGAACCCATAAACATATTTAAGGGTTGAGTTCATGATGTTCAGATGTTTGATAGTTGGTATTCGAATGGACTGAGAATTGTATTCGAATGGTATTGTATATTTAAATGGGAATTCAAATGGAGAGATTGTGTTGTGAAAATTTTTAAGGATTGGGTATACGAATGGCTATTCGATTCGAATGATCATTTTATTCGAATGGTTGTTCGATTCAAACATTACCAAGTCTGAAAATTAACAAGTATCATGTAGTCTAATGAACAATTGATTCAAATGAACCAATCTTAGAAAATTCCTAAGGACCAGGCATTCGAATGTCCATTCGAATAGAATGAAAATCTCAGAAATTCCAAAGGACCATCTATTTGAATGACCATTTGAATAGAAGAAGAAACTTCCTGAAAGACTAAGTCATGAATATTCGAATCTACCTTGATTAAAGAATCAGAGTTGCAAAAGTTAAAAGGTTTCAAATCAAATAAGAACTATATTCGAATCTAATGAAAATTGAATTCGAATCGAATAATCGTTCGATTCGAATAGAATGTTCATTCGATTCGAAAGTTCCACACTTGCGAAATTCTAAACCTATTCATATTAGATTATACTTAATATTTAAGGAGTCATTCTCCCCTGATTCGATTCGAATACTCATGCCTTAGAGTATTATAGTAATATTTTCGTTTCCATTCGATTCGAATACATTATACTTAGACATATTTATGTTTTTAAGTTAAAGTTTTGTATATAACTTTGTGAAGTTTCAATTTAAGTTTGATTTACTTTTAGTCCACTGTTTGTATATAGTTTGTTAACTTTACACTCAATTATCAACACTAATGTTCCTTTTGCGTCTTAAAGGGTCATAATAGCTCTTGTTCCTTGGAAATACTGAGAAAGAGAAAGTATAAAGTGATTATTTCAATGATCAAGGGATTAAAAGAGTGTCCACTATCTTACGCTATCTCTGCTGACCCTGAAGTTCATTATTCATGGGTAGAAAAATTATGGACCAAAGCTAGATCAAAGAAGGGTAGTTCTAGAATCACTTTAGAGATAGATGGGCTAAGGGTAACAGTTAATGAGGAAGTTATTCGACAAGCTCTACAAATCAAAGACAATGCAAATGACCCTTTCACTACCTTTAGCAAGGAAGAGATTAGTGAGTTCTTGGAGGAGATTGGATATGATGTGAATTGGTCCACTTGCGAGATGAAGCATCTAACAATGATTAACAGCTTCAACAATGTGGAAAACTAACCATAAACCCTATACATGTTATCTATATATAGGAAAACCAAATACAAAGCCCAAAGACCAAGCCCAACTAAGTCTATTGGTGTTACTAGACAAACCGAAATCCTTATGGATTTCGGTTTCACACTATCACAACCATAATGCAATTCTTCAATTCGTCTTCGCTTATTTCACTTTAGTCTTGATCATGTTGTGGCCTTTTGATATGCGTCAGTCTAACCATTTTATGACCCAACAATCTCCCCCTTAGACTGATGCTTTCAAAACCTTTAGAATCTTTACTTGAACATGATCAGCAACTTCAGTGATCAACATCCAATACTCTACCATCTCCCCCTTTTAGACAGCATCATCCAATTCGAATCTCAGATACTTCATATACTTCTGTTGCGAGAAATCAGTCTTCAAAGAACAATCAACTTTGATAGAAAGATCAACCAAAATATTTTGAAAACAATTAAATAAAACAAAATAAGACAGACATATTTTTGTAATTTTTTTTCCTTTTTTTTAATAATTTTCTTGAGAAGACTTGAAATGAGATCATATCAGATTTCATGAGCTGAAGACAAAAACTAAAATAAGCTTTAAAACGATTTCTTAACACATTTGTTTCGACAAGAGTAATTAAGAAGTAAAAATAAAATAAATGAAATAAAATAAGACCAAAAACAACAAATAAAACAAATTCAATCACCCGGTCTTCTTGTAATTTAGCTAAAATATGGGATCAAATTTCAGTTTTTGATAAAACTGTCGCCTTTATGAAAGATCCGAACATGGAATAATATTGTTTAAGGTGTTTTCACAAGGATTCATGTTCAACGTTATTATGACATGAAGAGACAGGTTGATAGCAGGTATAACAAACTTAGCATGATTTTCATTGCAACAGTGATATGAATTAGGTTCAGTTCGGCATAAAGCTTAGATGGACATAACTCATGGACCTGTGATGCCTCCTATCTCTTCTCAAAGCGTATTTGGCTTTCCCCAGATCACCCCAATTTGACTCCAACCCCCTAATGCTTGATCAAAAGATTTTATAGATAATTAAACATAATTTTAAGCTTTAAGTTCGAACGTTGGACTTAGAAGTCATCCGGACTTACAATTTCATTTGAAAATATTTTGAAGCTTCTAAAAAGCTGTAAACTGAATAATCATATCACTTCCCAAATAAATACCGAAGACAGTTTAAAACTTAGTCACCCCGGTCACTCTTAGGTTTCAGGTAAATGGCTATCCCGTATGTCCACAAGTGGTTAACAGGACCAAACACATATGAAAATACATGTCCTTCCAACTTAGAGTTACCGACATAATTTTAAGTGAAATAATTCAAAACACAAAAACAAAACATATCACAATCGCGCCAGATGCTTTCAGTCTTTGGGTGAATGGCTATCCTATATGTCTACAAGTAAGATGACATGACCAAACATATACAAGTATATGTCCTTCAAACTTAAGCAACTGACATAATTTTAAGCGAAAGTGTGTAAAAATATTTTATTAAACAAGTTTTTATTCTATAAGAACACACGCACACTCTTTTTGATTTTTTTTTAATTTTCTCCTCCTAAATTTATGTAAAAATGTTGACAGAAAAGAAAACTTTTATGTACAAATTTAATCTCAAAAGACTCAATCGTTGAAACGTAGCATTTAAAAATAATACATGAAGAAGTGTGATAGTTAGCCAACTGATGTACTATCATTTCTCATGTACGATCAAGTCATTTTCACTTTTTTATATAAAACAAAATAAAAAACTATATATGAAAAACTACACGTGAACCTTTTTTTTGTAATTTTTAAAAATTTAAAAATTCAAAATCTTTTTGACTGATCAATCTTTCATACCAAAGTGATACGGTTACCTTTTATCTTCAAGACATCATTTTACCATTTGTGAGAATCTCCCCCTAAGAATAAGCTTGTTTTGAGATTCTGCATCCTTGCGAGTTGAATGTATGGAACAAACCTTTTAATATGAAATGTATTCCCTGATTTGTCCCTACACACTTAGAGAGTAGATTAAAAACGTTCTATCACCATAAAATCCCGTCCAGACAACAAATAATCCATTTTAAGGTTTAAAGATTTAAAAACAATGGATATTTTCCCTGTCATGTGCCGGGAACAACCCATTTAATAAACAATGAATTTGTGGTTGTTCCTAAACGTATAGCGGGATCAGTTGGACATAGGAACCCAAGTCATAAATGTCTTGGGATTCCCTTGAGCATCAACATATGTGACCTCTTACCAACTCATATCTTTCCCATCTTTAACAAAATCATTGGTTAATACAGATTCTGTTTGAAGAGTTTTAAGTTTCCAAGTCTGTCTTGGTTTAGTGAAATTTGATATAACAGACTTTGGAGTGGAGTAATTCGAATTCGAATTCTTAGAACTCTCAACACACTTTGACTTCTAAAAATTTATTTTTCTTTTAAAAGTTTCTAAATCATTTGAGTGCAAACCTGTCATATTAACTTTGAATAAGTATCTGTGACCCGTTGTACAGATACTTGTGGTTTTATAAAATAAGCATTTTGTTTAACCACTGGATTCGGTTGAAACCTATTACCTTTCACCTGAGGAGCTTGTCTGTTAACAGCACGGTAGTGACACTCCTTTGCCAAATGCCCGCCGTTCCCGTAGACAAAACACGCCTTCATCTTTCTTCTAATGTCAACGGAAGCGCTTGCCTCATGTTGGAATTCCTTCTTAGGGAAGGTTTTTCCATTCTTTTTGCCCGTTGGTGCAGCCTTCTGATTTTGCTTGTAATAGAGAGCATATAGACGATGAACACAATTTCTGGCTATATGTCCTGGCATGCCACAGTGGTAGCATGTTTGCCTCTTAATATAAATAGCACCCAATGATTTATCAACACATGGAGACCCAGAGGATCTATGAGGACGAGACTGTCCTTGTTGTGCTTATTTCTATGTGCCTTCCCTTTGTTGCCACAACTATGTGTATTATTATTAGTACAATTTTGTGTTGTGGTGTCATCTAAGTTTGATGACACATTGGAATAAGATTCGCTTTCACTAGCCTGAACCCCTTTACTATCAGAAGCAACATCATTTACTGTATCTGCACATGAAGTAGAAACATCAAAATTGTTCACACATTTAAAAACAGGCTTGATTTCCTCTAGGGATCCTGATCCAACAATTTCATATTGAACCTTTTTACCATACTTCATGTCTTTTACCTTTTCTTCCTGCTCTTTGGTAAGAGGAAGACTAGTATAGTAGTCATTGTACGGTGGGGGTACTTGACTATATCCTATACCCTCACCTTCGTTTTCTTTCCACCATAATTGATTTTCAATCATTGAATTGACTACTTTACTGGAACCATCGAATTTTTTAAAGTCTAGTTCAGCCCTTTCAAATTTACTAGTTAGATTCGAAATTTCTAACTTGGAGGCTTCCAGTTTAGCAGTTAATTCAGCGATTTCCTGTGTGGCATCTAGGTGGTGACAACATTTTATACTGAAATCAGATTTAAGCTTAGAGATGTCCTTTTGATGTGCTTCTATTTTATCTAGAAAGCCTTTTTCATTTTTCTTAAGTTTGAAATTTTCAGATTTTATTCTTTCCATGTCTCTAATTGAGTTATCATTATGGAGCTTATATAACTCTATCTTATCAACACAATCTAGAGAACATGGTTAAAAACTTACCTCTGTAGACGAACTCTGAAATACTACTTGTGAGGGAGCAGACTGATTAAGAGTACTTCCAAACATTGAGATGGGTTATGGAGAATCTGTTGAGTAATTAAAGGAATTAATCTGATTTTCCCGTCAAAATTTTTCGAAAAAATATGATTGCCAAAATTTTCAAGAAAGATGTCCCACTCAAAAGAAGCGTCTAGGAAAAATTTTGTTCAAGACAAATATTTTCGATTTTCCCGCCAAAAAATTCACCGAAAATCACAAAAAAAATTATTTTTGCCAAAATTTTCAAAAATGAATTTTTACTTATAAGGAGTATTCTGGAAAAATTTCGTTCAAGAAAAATTTTCCAGCCAAGAAAATTTTTTGCCGAAAACTCAAGCTTGACCGAGAACCCTTGATTTGGACCGAGAACTATGAACTTTGACCGAGAACACGCGTTGACCGAAAACGAGTGTTGACCGAAAAATCTTGTTGACCGAGAACCCAAAACTTTGGCTGAGAACAAGGATGACCGAGAACAAGGTTGACCGAGAACTACTTATTCTTGACTGAGAACAATCAAACTTGGCCGAAAACAAATGAAATCCACCGAAAATAATGTAATAATGGCCGAGAACCCTTAATTTACCCCGAAATCAAACAAAATTTTCATGAGAACAAGGTTGACTGTTTCATATTTGCAACCAACTGAATCCCTTGAATTATGGGATTTAAATACTTTCCAAATCAACCAAATCTATAGCCAAAAATAGGGCTTTGTCTTCTCCGATTAAGAACTTGGCGAAAAAACAACAAAACCACCAAACCCTTAGATCTTGAATCCTTTGATATCAAAATAACGAGCCTGAATAGGTCAAAGGCTTTGATACCAATTGTAAGTCCCAAATCTGGAACACTACAGTAAGATATCAACCCAAACACGATGTTAGTGCGGAATCCAAACACCGTGGTGATACAAGAACAATAATACGAAAAACAATATAAATATAATGAACACTATGATACTCCAAATGCACACGATTATATTAACAAATCGTCTGGTACATGAGTTTTCTCTCTTGATGTTGGCTACTACTGATTAACAGCTTCTAACAATGTGAACAACCAACCATAAACCCTATACATGTTATCTATATATAGGGAAACCAAATACAAAGCCCAAAGGCCAAGCCCAACTAAGTCTATTGGTGTTACTAGACAAACCGAAATCCCTATGGATTTCGGTTTTACACCACCACAACCATAATGCAATTCTTCAACTCGTTTTCGCTTATTTCACTTTAGTCTTGATCCTGTCGTGGCCTTTTGATATGCGTCATTCTAACCAGTTTATGACCCAACACTGATTGAAGAAGAAACATAATAAAAGCAAGAGGAAAGCTAGTAAATCCTCTAAGAAGCTTGCTGATGATGCTGATACGGAGGAAGAGGAGCCAGAGCGTCCATTTAAACGGTTTAAGAAGGTCAAAGACTCCAAGAAGTCTTCACCTTCTAAGGTGTCTAACATCAAGGTAAGTTTCCCTTCGCTTTATGAGATGATGAGTCATTCCTTGGCCACACAAACAACCACACTACAGACCACCACTTTACCTGACCCACACGTAGGATCCCCTACCAACTTAGCCAAAACCATAGAAACAATCAAAGCTAAACAAATCAAGTTTACCAAAACCCAATCCCAGTCTCACCTAAAGCCAAATCCAAAACCAAACTCACTTCACCACCCAAAGCCCCAACCAAAACCAAGCCTAGGATCCTAATGTGACAATCGTCTATTTCAGGTTAATTCCGTTAACTCAACTCCGTCAATTCAAACTTAAGATCATTGAATCTATAACGCACACTTCATTACATTTAAACTAGGGTTTAAATGACGCTTAACACTTACTACATGTGTAGTCTTTCGGGAATTGCACCGAAACGCAAACTAGTTGACACAAACGATTGGTGAATAAACGAAAAACGTCAAAACAGTAATTATGTGATAATTATGTGTTAGACTTATGTGTTATGTGATAACATGGTTATAAACGTTAACTCAAGATGTAAACAAGTTAGTTTAAGCTAGATAAGTAATACTTAGAAGTGGAGGGGCCAAAGTGTAACATGTAGTATTATAAATAATAATAATAATAATAAACCCTAACTTATTATTATTCTCCCCACACAAATCCCGATCGGAAACCCCCCCCCCCCTTGGCTCCTTGGCTGCCGTCACTTATACACACACATACAACTAGGATTTCAAGCTTTTGATTGAAGATTAAGGTGCTAGGAAGGTATAATCGACTATCCTATGCATCCTTTATACTTGATTTTGATGTTTAATGGGTTAATTGAAAACCCTAGATGGCCGATTTTATGTGTGTATGAAATTAATATGATTGTTGTTGATTTGATGATGATTTGATAACTAGATTGGATATTGTTACATGTTAATTGTTGTGTCTTTGATTTGAGTTCAAACAAAAACCCTAATCATGTATGTAATGTGTAATTGATGTGCATGGATAGTGTTTATGGAGTCTAGAGTGTTATATGAATGCATGATGGTCCATAGATAGTTAATATGTTGAGTTTGGATGCAAACAGTTTCTGGACAGATTGTGTTATTGATATTTAATTGACTGTAACGAAGTGTAAATGTGAGAATTGGTTGAGATTATTGATACTAAAGTGAACTAGGTTGAGTCTAGTTTCTAAAGAATATAAATTTGTAATTTTTGGACAAGTAAAAGTTAACTTTTATGATTTTACAAAAATGTTGTGCAAAGCTGAGCTGTTAGACCTGCTGTTAGGTTGTTTTGTAAATGTTATATCTCATGAACTACGAGACCAATTGAGTTGGTTCCACTTCTGGAAGTTGACTCATTGAGTTAGAAACCTAAACGAAGTGGTCTTGCATTTATTGGATTTTTCGTTTAACGGGAATTTCAAATAACATTATGTTGCGCATGAATTTGACTGTTATGAGTTTGCTGTAATGATTTGATGATTGTGAGAAACCTATGTAGAATAAAAATATAATAAAATATGTTCTGGAAACCTAAGACATATATGATTTTGTGATGATTTTTGGTAAATTAATTGTGATGCTGTGATCGGTGAGATAGTACAATCTTTCAAGTAGAATTTCTGTCTCGGTGAAACTAGCTGCTGAATTTTGTGAAAATGCATGAAACATGATACTTGCTATATAGTTGTTATGTTTTGACCAAATTGCCCTTGCGGGGAATAATTGCTAATTGATTGTCATGATTTGACAAAATTGCCCTCATGGGGAATAATGGCTAGTTAATTGTTATGTGTTGACCAAATTGCCCTTACGGGGAGTAATTGCTAGTGATGTACTTTATGAATACATGACACGTAAATAATTGTTTACACATGTAACGTATCACAAATACATTTGTTAAAGTCACACACAATTCACAAACGAAACACGAAACATGTTATGTGCATAGGTATTATGTGCCGGGTCTAGAGACTCGATAATATCCCGACACTTAGAAAAATCTCTTTGTTGTATTAGAACGCTAGAGAGAGTTTTTCTGTGACGCGCATCTTGGTGAATTATTTTGGGAATACTTCGCAAACAGTGAGTTTCACTTTCCCCTTTTAAACTTTTTTAAACGCTTTTCACTTGGGGGAGATAACATACTCCGAAATGCATTTAAGATTTTGTTAATATAGATTATATATCACTTGTAAAGACTAAGTGGCAAACGCAATAACTAAAGTCCTTCATAACATCGAACCGGTTAATATTTGGATAATAGCGAGTCACTGTTGAGTAGTACTACTGGGTTTGAAAAACCCCACCCAACGCTAAACTCGACTGGAGGTCGAGTGGGTGTAATCTTGGCTAAACACATACCATGGTCTGGATGACCTGGTGGCAAGGCAAATGATAAACAGTCAGCTTCGGTGTCGAACACTTAGTGATACTTGTTTTATAGGCTAGCTACCTATAGATATATAATTGACATAACACTATCTGGTAACGCTTAACGCAAAACGCTGTAACGCAAAACGCTTAACGCAAAACGCTGAACGCAAACGCTAAACGCTTTATTTTTATATAAACTTGTGAACTCACCAACCTTGTGTTGACACTTTTAGTATGTTATTCTCAGGTAGCCGAGGCGAGCGCGCGGTTTAGGAAAATGCATTGCTTGAAACACTTTTAATTATGCAAAACTTATTTTAAACTATTATCATTGGGTTTTAAGTCGTCCTGCGTGACGTAACATTGTTTGCTATGGTTTTACGCTTCCGCATTTAATTACTCGTAAACGTTTTCATGATTTTGAAACTTTGTTTTATGGTTTGATTATAACTAATGATTCCGATCCTGTTAGTTCACACCCTCTGACGGTAAAACTCCGTTAGTGGATTTTGAGGGTGTGACACCTAAGAACCAAACCCAAGTCCAAAATCAATCCCTTAGAAACGAACCTGTCACATCTCCTAAAGCCTCACCAACCGGACTAGATGAGCATATTCCTTCTATGTTTGAAGACATTCCTATTACCACCCAAGCCAAAGCCCTAACCTCCCCTAGGACCACCGCACATGTTACCTCACCAACTTACCTATTCACTTCAACAATTAGAGGCACATCAATCTAGACCTCTACTTTCACATCATCCATTCAAACCCAAACCGCCACATTAACCATAGAAATCACAACCACACCAACAAGCCTACCCTTAACCATAACCACATCATTCCCTATCTTAACCCTAACCCTACCCATACCAACCACACCACATTCAACCATCTTAACCACACCTCCCTCAACCCATAGGAGCCCAGTCATAGCTGCTACTGCCATCTCAAGTGGGAAATCGAAGAAGTCACCAGTGTTTTGAGATCCTGTCCTCGATAGGATAAAGGCATTGGAAGATGCAAATGAAAACCATGCCAAGCGAGAGCTCATATTGATTAAATTTCTCAAAGATCAACAAGCTATTGACCAAGAAGTCACTCGACAACGTGACGCTCTGGCTGATCAGTTGGCTATTCCGCAAGAACGACGGGATATGGATCAAGCCCGAATCACAAGTCAAAAAGAATGGATTGATCTATTGCAACATAGAATCAAGAATCAGCAAGAGTTGATTAACAACAACTCACTGAGAAATGCTGATCAACATGTTGAGATAGAAAAGATTGAATCGAGGGTGTCCAAGTTAGAGATCGATCTACCCTATTCCTCTACATTTGCAAGTGACTTCAGAAGGGAACTTGATTCAACTCTCGACAAAGTATGGATTTATTTTGAGAGACTGGGTTCAGGAGTTGGTTTGTTGGAAGCTGGAGACAACCTGGATGTGAGCAGGTTGTTGGGTGAAAGTGTGAGGCTACGTGGGTTAATTGAGCAGCTGGAAGAACAAATGGATGATCAACGCGCTAAACAAGGTC
The DNA here is from genome assembly GCF_021521415.1 of Bidens hawaiensis. Lineage (NCBI taxonomy): Eukaryota > Viridiplantae > Streptophyta > Magnoliopsida > Asterales > Asteraceae > Bidens > Bidens hawaiensis. The sequence continues at coordinate 93,214 of NW_027497612.1, forward strand.
GCGTGAATGAGTCCTTGGTCAACCGATACCTTGCAGTTATGGAGGTGTAGCTGAGCCAAGGGCCGATCAGAGCAACCAACGACGAAATGTTCTTGCTAATCTGGCCTCTGATGCCGAAAGGGTTAGAGCTCTAGGAAACATTCATGGTTTCCTATACACGGGAGAACCTAGAATGGATGCAAGTGAAGGAGAATCTGGAGCAAAGGCTGGTGCTGATAAGCCTGTTACCATTGTTGGAACGGTTGTGGGCACTGAACCTGTAGTTACTACTACTGCTACATCCGGGCAGGTCAGTTCAACAAGTTCACCACTTGTTGCACCCATAACTAGTCCACAAGTTAGTGCTGTGTTTACCACCGCGTTGGTTGCATATGTTCCACAACAGCAAGTAGCACAAGGTGGTGGTGGAGATGATGGTGACGATGATGAGTCTGATGATGAAGAAGATGATGGTAATAATGATGATGAGGAATAAGATGGTAATGAAAATAACGATGATAATGATGACCACGAGTATGATAGCTTCGATGAACCTCGTGGTGGAAACGGTGGTAGTAGTAGTGTTGGTAGTGGTAGTGGTAATGCCTCTGGTGAAAGTAAAGCGAGTGATGATGAACGCCAAAAGAGGCCGAGAAAACTTGTGAGACGAATGCTGCTGTCGAGGCTGAAATAGCCTCTTTATTTAACGTTTGCTCTTTTGTAGGTACCAACACATTAGTTAAGAAATCCTTGGAAGAAAATAATGATGAAAGTGATGATGGCATCAACTATTCTCCTATCCTTGACACTCCGGTTAGAGAGGATGTAGAAGCCACTGTTGAAGAACCAGTTGTCACTCCTACCGCTAAGCCTACTCAAAGGAAGTCTAGAAAAGGCGTTAAGTACTACAGCGTGAGCAGGATGGGAAGCTTGAGATGGAGATCAAAGCCGTACCATAACTCAGATCCGATTCTCTATGCTAAATGGCACAAAGATAGCAAAAGTTGGGCTATTCGACGTGCGAATGGTGATCTGACATATCTCACCTATGGAGATATGCACTCTTTGTCTGTCCTCGACATGAACTACTTTAGAAAAACCATAGCTCGAGATGACAAAAAGGACTCAGTGGAGTCATGGTTTAAGCAGTTCTTGAAAAGAGAATGGAAGGAAGACTACCCGACGTTCACCATCAATCTGGGTAGGTCTTACAAGTCAAAGGAGATCAATCCTTTCACCAACAAGCCGTCCAAAGGTCGAAGATACAAGATGCCCGAAGATCATGGTGAACCAATCTGTCACGGCATGCCCTTTGAAGGAGACTTTATCTTTGACTTCATCGCTTGGGAGTTCGACAACGAGCATGGTGAAGTCATCATTCACTGTACCGCACTCATGACCTGAGATTCTTTGATGAACACGAACTTGCAGGTTTTGGATTGAGCGACTTAAAGAAGCTTGTGGAGTCGCCCCTGTGTACTATTGAAGATGTCCGTCGTGACAACAAGGACGCTATCGTCGGAAAGTTCAACAAGTTCGTCCAACTACTTGTTGAAAAGCAGCCATTTCAAGATCTAGACGATGTCTTCGACTACGAGTCCGAGTGCGAGTGGTGATGGGAGTTAATAACACAAATACTAAAGACTAGAGGGAGATTGTAAGGCCCATTTGTAGTTTAATCTTTTGTATTTGTAACATGTATTTTGTTGGTTGTAGCCTTTGTATGTTTGGGCCCTAGGCCATATGTACTTAAGCCCATTGGGCTAATTGGTAATGAAAGACTTGTGCATGAGAATGCATACACTATATAATGTGTGTGTATCACATACACAAAAACAACCTTTTGCAAAATATTATCCTTTTACTACACATTCTCTCTTTCACTACGTCAATAAACATACCAAACAAGATCCGAGATCTCGGTCCTAACTAGTTGTTTCCGCCAACTAGTGGAGAGGTTGATCTAAGATAACTAGTAATAGTTGTTGTCTTGTTAGATCCCGTCAAGGGACCTACTAAAAATAAAGCAACAAAATAAATAATTCAAATTTAACTTAGTTTTGATTTATTCTCTATAATATCTCTTCTAACATAGCAATCCCAAACTTCACCAATCCCGAATCAATTCAGAAGATAACCCACATGTGCATATAAAATAAAATGGGTTTGTCAACACAAGGTTGAGTGAGTAAAACACCAGTTAATTTGAATACAATATAATACAAAAACACAAAACTGTTTTTGTGAGATAAACAATTAAGCCATAGCATTTACACAATTCAAACAGATAATAAATTATGGGCTAAACCGTTGCCATGCGAATCGGGCATTGGATACCATGAGTGAGTTGTCGGTGAAACCATTGTTAAGCAATTGGACGTCGGAAACTATGACGGTCGTATGATCATACTATTATTGCGATTATGATGGACCTCTCCGAATGCTGTAAATAAACACATAAACATATAGGCAAATAATCGATATGCACACAAGGTTAACAGTTTGCTAATGCGGATATTAAATAATAGGTGAATATATTACGATACGCATATGCCCCCAAAACGGTTAAAAATAAGTTAAAAGGGGAGTGAAATACTCATATAATAAGCTAGAGGAATGAATTCGATATGAACAGTAATAAATGTCACGCTTGTCGAGAATATCAATGAACAAATCCTAAAAGTAATAATAGCCGGAGAAATACTACGAAATAATAAATGAACTAAAAAAAAATTTAGGTATGAGCGGGCACTACGCTTAAAATAATATCTTTAAATAATAATTTTATAAAGGTTATTAAAAATATATATTTGTAATAAAACTAAATCCTTTTACTTAAAAATATTTAAAATTGTAATAAATAAATAATATATATTAATAATGTGTTGAGATCGTTCGATAATTATGAAATAATAATTCAGTTAGATTTATTATTAATTAATAAAGATTATCTTTAAATTAATCTTGTAAATAACAAATAGAAGATAATAAATAATAATAATTATATAAAATAACCTTTTATAAAATACTTAAGCTTATGCTATATTTTTGTACATGGATTAACGTGATAAATTTTAAATATAAATTCTACATTAAAACCCTTTTTAAATATTAAAACCTTTATCAATTTTTAATAACTAAAATACATACATACATACATACATATATATATATACATATGTATATATATATATATATATACACGACATGTATATATAGTTTAACCAAGGTTCGAAAAGAAACTAGTTAATATGTCGGTTTTAACAAAATATAAATTATTTACTAATTTTATAAGATTTATAATATAATTTAATGGTTTTAATATGATTAATTAACAATGAAATAAACTATTTCCAAAAATAAAGGGCTGGGGGGTTCGAATCGGCGCCTCTTAGCGGTCCGAAGCTTGAAATCAACCACCATAGCCATCTGGGCTAGGGCGGTATTTGATTAAAACATGAAGGTGATATTATTTAAACACAAGGACGCGAACCAGAAAAAATACATGAATCCTAGCACAATCTATCGATCAAATTGTTGCATGTTTGGCCGATTGATTATGCGGTTAACGTAATAGACATCACATTGAGAAGGAACGCATAATTAATTACCTATAAAAATGGTTATACGATAGATAATTAGAACAACTGCAGATGGCCAGAAGTAGATCAAGAGCATGATACAGAAGGTTGTTATAATTAAATTAGTTATGGGGGTTTGCTTAGCAATGGTTATGAGAAGGTATAGGCGATTTTAATTGCGTTATAAGGATCTCTAGATTCTAGATGTATATTGTAACACCCCGGATAAAGCGGAATACGCCCGAGTGTGACGTACAAATTGCTCAAAACACATGTGACACTATTAAGTGACAATATTATCATTAATTAATTTAAACATCAAGTACACAATTTTGTAACAAGAAATACAAGGGAAATACAAGAACAATTAACAACTTGTCCATTTATTAATATAAACCTAAGATCTAGTGTCTTCGTCACGGCAACATACTCTACATAAGGTACCTGTAGCATATATATATATAATAAAGGTCAACTATATGAATTGTTGGTGAGCTTTCACAGTTTGATATAAGTACAGAAGAATCATACAATTCCATGAACAAGTGTAAATGAACAAGTAAGGTCCTTTCTAGTTGGGATTGTGCACCAACGTACTCAGATAAGCGTTAGTAATGTATTTTTCAATTTGTAACAACCAACGTACTCGGATCGGCGGTCCCTATCCCACTCATAATATCGAGGTCCTGAGTGCATATGGGGGCATATGATCATACTTATTGAGAAAACCATGAGCAAGTAATCTTTGAGCAAGTAAGCAAATAAACACAAGTCCATGTAACGAAGTATAGTTTGTAAATAATAAATAAACAAAATTGTAATGTTGATAGGATATACATATATATATATATATATATATGCTAGCCCCCCCCCCCCCCAAATATGTAAAAGCGTTAAAAAGAAGGTGTGAGAAACTCACCTTGAAGTTGAAGATAAACTTGAAATAAAACCGAAAGTGCGTAGATGAAACCGAAGCAACTGAACTTCCCGAACTAGAATTAAAGGTATAAAAACAAGTATTAACTAACGACTTACAAAAAGTAAATAAATCGGTTGTCGGATTTTAGAAATGTTGAATGTATATTTTATCATTTTATAGAGCTTGATATAATATACTTTAATGGAATTTAGGTTTGAAAATAATTGTGTTAGCGTGGTATAAAGTTAAACAAAATAATAGTTATTAATATAATATTACTTATGAGATTAATATTAAATTTGAATATATTAATGTTTACGGGACTTTACCGGTATATTTTAGTTTAGTATAAACGTTGTTGTTTGGATTTTATAAAGTTTACGACGAGATTGTGTGTGTGTGAATATATATATATATATATATATATATATATATATATATATATATATATATATATATATATATTTCATGAGTTTAAACGAACGTTTCGGGTTGGTAACAACTTGTTTTTGGATGAAAAGGTTATAAAATAAACTAAAACAATATTTATTTAATTTAAAATGTTTTTCTTTGATTTATAATAATTTTTATAATTTTTATTTGATTTTTCAATGATAAAGAAAAAGGTTTAAAAAAATATAAAACATATATGCACTAACCCGGGTCCCTTGGATCACACCTTAGTGACTTAGCCAGTAGACCAGTTTGAGTTCTATGTTATAATACGAAAATAATTATATATATAATATATCTCTTGTTTATCTTCTACACTATCACCCTTGAATCCTAATATGTTAATTGGCTCCATGTTTGCACAAATTAGGTTAGGGGTTTTATTAGACGGCTTGAAACGATTAGTTTACATATAATACTTACTTGGTTTGGTGCCGGAATAGTGACGGACGAAGCTTGGCCGAAGTTAAATTTGGACGAACGATTTGATGATATTATAGCGTTTGTTTGTATATATTTAGGTTTGCAAAAAGTTTAGACGATGATTAGGGTACTATTTATAATTCCAATTGGATCGATTAGTGTTTAATTTGAGTTATTACAATTTGGCTTATAATCCGAAGAGTGGACGATTAATGGGTGTTAATTAGGTGTTAAATGGCGAAATATATCACGAAATAACGTTTATTATTTGTGGAGAAGTCGATTAGCATGGTTTAACGGATCAAACGAGTATAAAACGCGATGATTGAGATTCTCCGGCGCCGTTTCCGGCCGCCGGATGTTGTCACCGGAGAAAAACGTGATTGAGGACGGGGGAAGATGGCCGAGGAGTTTTATTATTATTATTATTATTTGAATATATTACACTTTGGCCCCTAGACTTTCATACTTCTTTTAAATAAAATTTAAAATATATTTACATTTTGGACCTTGTACTTCTAAATGTTATATAAATGAAATAAAAGTTAAAAATTTGGAAATGTGTTCGAATTATACCCGAATAGTTCAGGACTCGTTTAAGTAAAACTTTAATCACCGGAGTTTTGTAATTTAAACGATACGAATAGAAAATAACGAATGGTGTCTATATCACGTCGTAAATATTATTAAATAAATAATAATTATATATATAATAAAAGAATAATACGAATACATCGAAACATCAAAATGAGTCGGTTGATGAACATAAAAATACATAAAACGAAACTTATATTATATTTATATTAATACATATATTAATAAACAAAAACCGAAAATTTGAAACGGGTCAGATTTTTGGGTGTGAATGTAACGAATGTTGCAGGACTTACAACTTTTGGAAATTTCGTCCCGAAATAAAAATAAAAATGATAATAAATATTTTAACTAATGTATGGAGTTGTTAGAAATTTTAACAATTTTATACATACATCATTAAGATAAAATAACGTCGATCTTTGAATGACCCGAAAGAACGCCACAAATAGAAAATATGACAAGGACACTTATATATAGGATGTTCCAGTGGCGATCCACCATGCATTTATCATGTTATATTTGTCCCGTTCCTCCAAAATCATTCCAAGTTCCAAGTTATTTCGCACAACCGGACATATTATATTTTCCATGCGAGGACTTTGATAATTACATGTCGACCCATAATTACCTCTATCGTCGGATGATCCATATAACTTTCTCTATTGTGTGGTATTAAGACATAGACCTTAGGTAAATAAATAAAATTCTCATATATAACTTTGAAAATCAAAAATAATGAATTAAAAGGGTAAAACACTACAAAACACATTGATAGACCATTCAGGCCAATGACAACGCGAAAACACTAAGTCCAGTAAATAAAATCATCGTGTTTAAACCAAGTAAACGATGTTAAAAACGAAATAAACGAGGTAATGAAGTTAAAAAATGAAACATTTAGAATTATGAACATCATAACAAGTAATTGAAATAATGGGGTCAAGAATAACGTGGTAAGTAAGCGTAGTATTTAACCAACGAAATATGAGCATGTAAATTGATAACGCATTGGTTCGAGAATAGCTTATATAAACGAAACTTTTAAGTATCAAAATATCATGATGTTTAACAAATGAAAATCTCCAATAAAACATTGACGTGACCAATGGTAACGTTGAGATGAATAAACAATTACGTCATACAAACATGTAAATTGATAATAAGTTGAAAGAAAATGGATAAACGAAATTTTAATATTAAAATATTGAAATCGATTAAGTTTGTGAAAGAAAAGTTCCAATAGCAACATTGAGTTTATCAAAGTAAGTAATTGAAACCTCGAGATTAAAATAAAGTATTTGTCTTAGATTGATGAAATCAAGAACAATAAAATGATTCAAATAAAACATTGAGTGGAAGATAAGTACACGAATAAACAAAATAATTTGTGTAAAAACAACATAACATAAACTTAGCATGTACATGGGACACAATCCCGGTTCTAAGTAAACGATTTCGTTTGGAGAGAACCAGTCGCCGATAGTCAAATGTAAAAATAAAATGAAAATATGGTCTCTATTAGGTAACTATGTACACATACATGTTCATAGTTCCAATTTCCACTTAACGGTTACGTTGATGGGCTATTGGTCATAGTCCCCGAGATAACAAACGTAACACGATTCACAACATGCGACTAAGAATGATGTACGGATTTGCGTTTTGTAAATTACAAACGAATATGGATCAAAGATCAATGAACAGTCGAAATAAACGTCATAACAATATTCTAAAGAAGTGGATAAAAATCACTTTCGGTAAGTTCGAAAAATACGTGAAAGAGAAAATAAAGAAAAGTAAATGTAGCTTGCGACGTTTGTATTCTCAAGTGTCGGTTTGTTTGTAGTATGAAAGTTGATGTGGGAGGTGGTGCCATGATTCGTCATCCGAGACTCATTGGCTTTAACGAAAGGGGAGAAAAGGAAGGATATATTTTATGTTATGAAAGTCGGTTGTAAATCATGATGCTTTTATATCTCATGGTGAAATAAGGTTTATTCTATTTAGATAAAACATTTTTAGCTATTGCTAAGACATGAAAAAAACCTATGTTTTCTTTTGGCCAGCGACCTAAGAAAAATGATCGTCAGATTACCCGACTTGTTGAATGAAAAATAGCCTTAAAGTGCTTAAGACTTGTTTGATGCAAAATTGTAACTTTAAAATATATTATTTGAAAGAATAATTATATTATTAATAGTGGTGACGATGGTACTATGAATAATAATATTGATAATGATAATAATAATGACGCTGACGATGATGATGATAATAATAATAATAATAATAATAATAATAATAATAATAATAATAATAGAGATAGTGAATTATTTGGATTGGTTTGAAGTCATTTTTAAAGAAAATATATATGATTGAAAATTAAATATTTATAGTAACCACAGATTTTTGTTAGTAAAAAGGAATAAAATATGCAAAAGAAAATATAGACGAGTTTGATGAGTTTGTAAAACCTAAGTATTGAAATCGAGAAATCGAATAGAGTAGACAAGGGATGCGGGGTAAAGTATTGCATGGCGGTAACAAGTTAGGTCTTTTGAAGTATGGCGTGTGTGCTTGGTCACCATAATGATGGCAGGCTTAAAGCATGTGGTCAAACATATGATTGAGACAAATGGATAGGTACAAGTCTAGGAGACGGGTGACTGGCGTTGAGTTTGGGTAGGTTTTAGCAATAAGTGGTAATTGAATCTACCACAAATTGAATTATATCAACGTTTCAGGGAAGTAATGTCACACCCCGACTAGGTAGTTGCGGAAGCGTAATACGGGAATGTAACAGATAACACTGGTATAACCCATATTGTTTATAAAGAAATTCAACAACTAATTTACATCATATTACATTGGTAGGTACTATGTTTAGAAACTAGATGAAAAACACATAACCAGTTCTCGGTTCCTTATTCATTAGTACGTATTTGCATCTATTCACAGCTATTCAACTTTCCTTCTAACACCAAGCACGTAAGCAAATCATTCCAACTTCGGCTGACCTGAAAAAAGCATGCTAAAACGGGTCAACTACGTCTAGTTGGTGAGTTTCAAGTTTCACGAGTATCAACGAAATCAGTATACGAGTTCGTAAAGTTTACAGTGTGTATGTATACATGTATGTGTATGATGTATTATACTAAGCCACAAGTGAAACCGAAACGAGCTAAAACACATGGCAACTCCTGCCCATGCACTCCCGTTGGCATTTAACAGCCACTTTGCCCCGAGTATGTACTATGTCTAACACCACATAGCAGTATGTAATAAGTTTAAATGACAATGTGTAACTGGGTTAACATGTTCCGGCATACCCCACCGGCTCTGTCAGTTGGGTTTGTCAAACCGATAGTACTATCCACACGTCACCGGCACGAAGTTAATCACTTGTGTTTGTGGGGACTTTCAAGTGTTAGTACTTAGATAATTCACATCATCACACGTTTTCAAGTATATAAGTATATGTAAACATGCTTTCCACCCTAAAAGTTCATCAAACAGTTTAGAAAGTGGGGTCGTGAAACTCACCTTATTGTAGTTCGAGCAGGTGATATACGTCAATAAGTGTTATGCCTCGATTATAGTTTGTATCATATAATTGGTATCGTACTGTCAATACTAGTACAGTGTTTAAACCAAATCGGGCTGTATAACTAGTTTGGTTATAGCTGTTAGGCCCAAAACATGACCATAGTCTTAGATTGTGACGTTGTATACTGTGAAATACTTAAAATCAGATTTGGCTCAGTTTCACCGTTTTCCGAGCCTAGCCAAGTTGATCGTTTACGCGTTTCGGGAATAGGTAAGATCATAAAAACTTAAGTAAACATATTGATTGATAAAATGATTTAATTTATAAAAGAATTTTAAGGTTTCGGTATCTGGATTGATCGCAGGGTTCGTTTCCGTTTTCACACGGGTTTGATTATACAAGACGCATACAATCCACCCGAATTGTCCGGAATTCTCGTAAAAAGTTCGTTTTTATCAATTTCATTCAAAAATATAATATCTGACCACTTTTGATATTTTGACGTACCAGTCAGTCCGTTAAACATCAAACTGCCGGTTTCGTTAAAACAATAATAATTTAAATATTTGATTAATCATAACTAAATATGTACTTATATATAAATTATGTAAATTTTTGTAAAAATACATTAAAATATGGAGAATTTAATAAAAATATTTACAGAAATTTATGATTAATTATTTATTTATTTATAAAAATTCATTTAATAGGTTATAATCGTGTAATAAATGGTCCGTTTATATCAAACGACCTCCGAAAAATCCGATAATTTTTATAAATGGCCTCAATGTTATTTCATAGCCCCTGCAAAATCTTCAGAACCTAACTCGTTTGACAAAATGCCTTTTTGTGTGTTTTTAGGCTGTTAAAATTTGGTTAAATCATAAATGCACAAACCATACTTAGAAATTTCTAATGATCCCCAAACTTTACCAGTGATCTTAACATCACATATTAATCTGCAAATCCAAATTTCATAATTTTTCAATATGTTTAGCTATTTTTCCCAAATAAACGCCCATAAACGGAAATAAATTCACCAAATATTCTCCGTTTATCGAAAAATTACCAAATTTGAACAGGGACTTATTTATATGATCCCTAATGTCCCTGAAAATTTCCACAAGCTAACAACAAGCACGTCACAACCTAATACTGAACAGCCCCTAAACGAGTAATACGGTATTACCTTGTCAGTTTTCGGTGGTTTTTGATAGCTTCAATGACTCTCCGGGCCTTGGGTTGCAAACTCAATGTATCTACATATCATATAACATCAAACCAAGCATAGATAATCCATTGAACAGCCTTGTTAACCAGGGTTTCGGTTTTGGTATCAAACCGAACTTTCAAACCGTAAAAACGTCGTATTCATTTTCTAATCCGTGTTTTTGACCAAAAATCAATATGTTTCTGCTTTGTAGACATGTTTAATATCAAAACATGATTTTACTTGATTTTTATGGTTTTTGGATGCTTAAACATGTTTAATACTAATCAAGAACTAATTTTCTATGTTTAAATCTTACTAAACATGCTTGAAATCTTCATGAATTAAGAGTTTACCTCTAGGGTTTTGGTCAAGAGATGAGCATGATCAGCTGAATATTGATTTGGTTGGACTTTGGAATGGAAAAATATCTCTTACCTTAGCTTATTTAACAAGCTAATAAAAAGGGGTCCCCCCCAAAGTTGCGACCGGAACCCATAAGGGCCCATTGGGCCTCCTATTTGGCCCAATGGTTCCTCGGTATTCTTGCCACACATAAATGTCGGTCCAAAATTTAATTCGGGTTTGGTTTTTCGCAAGAAACTAGTTCGAGTGCTAAAACCAGCGCGAAAACGAGTGTTTTTCAGCTTCTTTTTGTAAAATAAGAAAAACGTACTGACTCGTTGTTAAATTCCAAAATATTTTCACGGATTGATTAGAACATGTCATATAAGTGTTTTATAAATCTTTTTCGGCTTAACGGATGCTACAATGCTCGTTTTGATATTAACGATTGCGTTTAAGCTTATAGCGTATCGATAAACGAAACCTTTTTCGTTTAAAGAGTTTTAAACGTACTGGGGACTAAATATCAATATGTTAGCCTCTATAATATATCTATAACTCGTATATGACCCCTCAGTATGTATACAAGTCATAATTAGTATCGGTCGGTTACTCGTTTAAGCACTACGAATTAACCGATTTATCGTTTACTTGCTACATAGTGAATATAATATACCTCGTTTTGTCACGAATGTCACAAATAAAATGGTGGGATTTACACATACTATACAAAGGGCGTGTTTCTGTGCGAGGTTTTTTTGGTTGGGTTTGGTTTGAGTTTATAAGAATTGTGTTGGGTTTGAATTTGAACTTACTATAGTGATGAAGTGTAACATCCCCTTTTCTCGTTTCGGTTAATAAAATAAAATATGAGTTATTATGAGTCGGGCTAGTGTTGGGTTAAATATATATGGTTAATGAACTTGGATTAAAAAAGACGGAAGAAAACACCATGGGCTTAAGCCCATGACCCATGATATAAATACCATAATTAACCATTAATTCATTCACTCTCGTCATTTCCATACACCACCCAAAACACACACACTTAAGCTCTCTCTCATCCTTCTTTTTCTCTAACCGAAACCAAGAAGGAGAACCGAGTATCGATCCGAGGTAATGATATTATGATATTGTATGGATCCAAACCCGCTAGATCTAGTGGCGAAACGACAGGCCGACAACCTAAACCGTTAAAGTCACGAGATCCGGATGGTATCAGGTATAAACCGACCAAAAGATGAGCTTAGGGATCATGTTAGCTCAGATATGGATCCAACGGGACGAAAAACAGTAGTGAGACAAGCGAGATCTCGCTTTTCCAGTGAGATCCCGTTTTTCCGGCAGTAGCGGCGCCGGAAAGGCGGCGCCAGAACAGTAGGGAATGTCAGAGAATGTTCCCTGACAATCTGACCTAACCCTAATTCGTTAACGGAAGAATAACGAATTAACAACAATTCGTTATGCCTATTCGTTATGGAAGAATAACGAATTAACAGCAATTCGTTATGCCCATTCGTTGATGGAAGAATAACTAATTAACAACAATTTGTTATGCCCATTCGTTAAGGAGAAATAATGAATTAGCAGCAGTTCATTATGATCATTCGTTAAGGCCAGTTCGTTATAAAGACCAATTCGTTATAAGGAATTCATTATAAAGATCCATTTGTTAAGAAGTAACGAATGAACCTCATTCATTAAGGGGCAGAATAACGAATTAGACTTTGAAGAATTTTCAGAATGGTCCCTAGACTTAGAATAAAATGATTTAATTACAAATAAGCCCTAGAACTTTATGAGTTAGCAAATAAAATAATAAATTAGAATTCTGATGAAAAATGTGCTCGACCCCAGCCAGGGGATTTGCGCCTTGGACCCTGCTAGGGGCTGCCGCCCCTACTGATACATGTAATTGTTATACAGTTAGTCGCGTGCAGCTAAATAAAGGAATAACCATTAACGGTGAATGTTACCGAGTTCAGGTGAGTTTCTAGCCCCATTTCCTTGTTATATTTTTCGGGGCTGTGTGCATACTCAATGTGATTAGATAATACACTGACCTTGAGTGGTAAGTGTATGCATGGATTATATATGTGATAGATATTATAATATGAATATGAATGAAAGCTTGTCGGTACGTGAACAATCTTCAGATATTGCACGTATCGCCAAGGAAGCTAAGTTTTATAATATATATAATTGTGTATGTATGAAAGATAAAGCAAGATATGTACGAAATTTTATGAATGTTTGTATGAAAGTATGGTAGAGTGAAGGTAGGGAACAAACCCTAATAATATCTGCGAACAAAGGGAACAAACCCTAATAATATATGCGAACGGAGGGGACAGGCCCTAAAAATATCTGCGAAAGTAGGGATCAAACCCTAATAATATATGCGAATGTAGAGAACATACCCTAATAATATCTGCGAAGGTTATAGGATGAAATGTATATGTATATATATATGTGTGTGTGTATGAAAGAAAGAACGAAAGTATGAAGAAAGGTTAAAAGTTAAGTATGTTATATGTATCTTTGGATGCGTATATATGTAATTATATGGATGTAATGTATGTTATTTGCATTAACTAGAACTCACTCAGCCTAGCTGACTTTTAGTATGCACGCAGGTGAATATATTAAAGTAGTTGGCTTGAGAGAATGACACATGGTAGGATTGAAGGGACTAGCATTCAAAGAAGTTTTGTCATGATGTTTCAGATAAACTATTTATGTTTTGCTTTTAAGACAAATATCAAATATTGTAACGAATGTTTGAAGTTTTATTTATTCTATGAAATTTTTAATTAACTATGATATTTAGAACTGTGTATATGAGAAAATCCAAGCCCAAAGTAGGGCATCGGGACCGGGGCCTTACAATTGGGTATCAGAGCATAAGTTTGAGAGATTTAGACATCCTACATGCTTAGACTCGAACAGAGAATGAGATTTAAGTAAGAAAAGGAAGAAGATGCCAGTTCAAGAAAGCCATGTGTCTTTCAAGCAAGCTCTAGTAAAGATAGAATGTATGATTAGTTTCACGTATAATGTAAGATAGTATAAGGAAGCTAGCTTAATTGCTAGGGATAGGATTATGTGATTATATAAACTGTTTAATTGTCTAACTGCTTAAAAAGTAGAACCAACACAAATAGACTCATAAGGGGAAGTGTATAGGACACAGAAATAGCGTGATCAGCTAGTCACAGCTGGCCACTGTTATTACCTATTAGCCTTACAATCCTTGTACTAAATAGTTCCTTGAGTACTGACGTTTGTGTTTCCTTATAGAATACCAATGGCTGGAGCAAGAAAGGTCATCGACCAAAGAGGTCAAAGTGGACGTCGTGGCAGGCCACGTATTGTCCGAGAACCTTCGGTAGAACCTATTGCTAACTCAATGGAGGAAGGAAGTGCAGATGCACAGAATCCGAGCAACAATGAAGGGTATCAGCTTGACCCTACTGTTCAAGCAGCTATTACTCAAGCTGTAGTTGTTGCAGTGATGAACCTGCAACTTGAAAAGTCCGTTGTAAGCCATGAGAGAACTGCTGAGAGGGAAGGGGATAACGATAACAAAGCTAATGAGGGAGAATGTGATTTGAGTGAAGTTCGATCTGTGAAAGTTGATGAGAGGAAGAGAGGCCGAGGTGGGTGTAACTATAAGTCGTTCAAAGGTTACGACGCACTGAAGCTGACTGGTTTGGGGGATGCAGTCGCTACTCTCCAATGGATAACCGCCATGGACAAGGTTATCCGAATTAGTAAATGTCCTCCTGACCAAGCCGTGGGTTATCCCAGAGCAGATGAAGACTCGAGAAAAAATTAAGGCCATGAGGTGGGATGACTTGAGAAGATGGTCATGAAACATTTCCGTGGTAATGCTGAAGTTGAAAGGGCTGAAATGAAGTTTACGAACTTGAAGGCGGGAATGATGACACACCGCGAGTACACTACTGAATTCAACCGAATGTCTAGGTTGGTTCCTGACATGGTGAACACTAAAGTGAAAAGGATCAAGTGATACATAAGAGGACTTCCACAAAACGTCCGTACCTTAGTCAGGGCAAGTAATCCTGCTACTTTTGACTCTGCCATCGAAATCGCGAAGATGGTTTACGATGACCTGGCTATGGAGGATGTGGTGTTGGATGAGAAGAGAGAGAAGAAATGGGTTGTTCCTGCTAAGCGACACGGTACCCAATCATGGAACCCCAGAGATAAGAGAAAGAAAGTGTGGGAGAAGAGGTGGTGCAAGACTTGTGGTAAGGTGCACGATGGTGAGTGCAAGTGGGGTACTGGCTCTGACGTGTGTCACAAGTGTGAAAAGTCCCATAGTGGGGAATGTAAGTTACGCTCAAATGCATGTTACAAATGTGGAAAGATGGGCATTTAGCTCCGGGGTGCCATGCAAAGCTCGCATGTTATAGGTGTGGTCAGACCGGTCACCTAGCAAGGGCTTGCACTGGTGGAGAAGCTGGAGGAAGTGAGAAGAAAGATGCCGAACAAGTGAGGCCGAGGACTAGGGCCTACATTCTGACCCATGAGCAGGCCAAGCAGATTCCAGATGTGGTGACAGGTACGTTTCTAGTAAACGGTAATTCTGCTTCAGTACTGTTTGATTCAGGTGCAGATAGAAGTTTTGTAGCTACGACATTAAGTAAGTTAGCAAAAATGAAATGTTGTCGTATGCCTGAAACCTTTATAGTAGAAACCGCTAGTGGAAGCTCAGTTAAGATAATGAGAATGGTTAAGGATTGTAAGATAGAGTTAGAGGGACGCGAGTTCTCTGTTACCCTGTATGTTATGACCTTAGGAGGATTTGATGTGATTTGGGGAATGGATTGGCTATCCGAGTTTGAGGCCCAGATAGTGTGTTGACTCTGGAGCAGGCCAAGCAGATTCCAGATGTGGTGACATGTACGTTTCTAGTAAACGGTAATTCTGCTTCAGTACTGTTCGATTCAGGTGCAAATAGAAGTTTTGTAGCTACGACATTTAGTAAGTTAGCAAAAATGAAATGTTGTCATGTGCCTGAAACATTTATAGTAGAAACCGCTAGTGAAACCTCAGTTAAGATAATGAGAATGATTAAGGATTGTAAGATAGAGTTAGAGGGAAGCGATTTCCCTGTTACCCTGTACGTTATGACCTTAGGAGGATTCGATGTGGTTTTGGGAATGGATTGGCTATCCGAGTTTGAGGCTCAGATAGTGTGTAGGAGTAGGTTGATAAGGTTAAAGTCCTTGGAAAATGGTAAGGTGACGGTTTTTTAGTGATAAAGAAATTTCAGGGATTAATGTCATTTCGATGATAAAAGCCGAAGGTTTGTTAAGGCGAGGGTGCGGTGCTTACCTGGCGTATGTTGTCAAAGCTACGGCCGTGGCGAAAGAAGTGAAAGATGTTCCTGTTGTGTGAGACTATCCATAAGTGTTCCCTGAGGACCTTCCGGGGTTTCCACCGGAGCGAGAGGTAGAATTCCATATAGGCTTAATACCAGGAGCACAGCCCGTCGCAAAAGCACGTTACCGCCTGACGTTATCCGAGATGAAAGAATTGATGTCCCAACTACAAGAACTCCTTGATAAGTTTGTAATATTATTCATTGATGACATTTTGATATACTCGAAGATTAAGGAGGACCATGTGTAACATCCCTTTTTTCTCGTTCCGGTTAATAAATAAAATATGGGTTATTATGAGTCGGGCTTGTGTTGGGTTGAATAAATGTGAGTTATGGACTTGGGTTTAAAAAAAAGAAAGAATAAAAAACCATGGGCTTAAGCCCATGACCCATTATATATAAACAATAATTCACCCTAAATCCATTCATTTACACATATTCTAAACACCAGCCAAAACACACACTTAAGCTCTCTCTAGTTTCTCTCTTTTCTCAAGCCGAACCAAGAAGGAAAACCCATCTCGACCCAAGGTAATGATAGTATGATATTGTATAGATTCAAACCCGCTAGATTTAGTCACGAAATGACGAGCTGACACCTTTAAACCGTTAAAGTCACGAGATCCGGGTAGAATCGGGTATGAACTGAGAAAAAGATGAGCCTAGGGGTCACCCTAACTCAGATCTGGATCGAACGGGACGAAAAACGGTGTAAAATGGGGTAAAACACGCTTCCGGCCACCGCCCGGTTTTCCGGCACGGTGGCACCGGGCGGCGTACGAGGTAAGGATGTCAGAGAATGTTCTTTGACATTCTGACCTAACCCTAGGCGCGCGTGTAACGATTCTGGCAAAACCATGTATACCCGAACCGGTATATACTATTTATGTGTTATTTAGTAATGAATATATGAATTATAATGCGTTTATACGAGTATGTATGATTCACAGTACGGACTATACTCGATTATGCAGTTAATCGTATTGAAAATACGATTAACCGATTAACGGTTATTGTGGCCCGAACGAATCGAGGATTACATTATAGACGAGATATATGATATTTAGTGATGTTTACGAAGTATTAAAGCTTCGGGATAAGTGAATTAAAGCACAGAAAAAGAATTTTCGATTTAATGGTACGTCGGTACGTTAAACGAAACCTTTAATACCAAACCGAGCAAGAGACGATCGATCAAGCCGAAAAAGATGCGCAACTATTAATAATATGATGTTTTAAGTTAATAAATGTCATGGTTTAAGTTTTTTTTTTTAAGTTTTAAATCGGTTTTATATAAATTTCATTTTTAAGTCGAAAACGACCGTTTTAGCATCGTTTTAAGCTGAATTAAACATTTAACCGAAAAACGAACTGAACCAGATTATCCAAAACGTTATCCGGATTTCCAAAATCCAAATGAGTGGCTAAAAATGGAAAGGTGGGTCCCACCCCACCTCCCCCTTGGTCCGATCGGCATAGGGGATAAACCTCTAGCCTTTTGTTATTTTTTTTAGAACAACATTTGCATCATCCTTTTTCCTCTCCATTTTATGATCTAAAAATCCAGAATTTTAGCAAGAAAAGCAAGGTAAAAATCGAGTTATTTACGTTTCTATCTTCTTTTCTTGAGTTTATTTGCAAGAAAATGAGGTTTCAAGTGAAAAAGGGTGAAAACCGGAGATGAAAACCGATTCTTGCATGATCAAGTGATGTATACGGGTTATACAAGGGATCTTGGTCCAAGAAAGGAGTTAAACGAACCAAAAACGAATTTTTACGGTTTAAACTTTAGTTTTGAAACAATAACCGAAACTATAGTGTAAGAGGCTTGATGGTGAGTGTAACTTGCTTGGTATTGTGTTATGTTGGTTTTAGGTTCTGTATTTAGTGGTAAATAAGGAGGAAAGACTAGTTTGTAGCTTGTAGTGGCGGAAAACAAAAGGTATATTCGGTTTATGTTCGGTTATGAGTGTTTTGGACAGATTGTGGTACATTTAGAGTTAGGCTACGAAATTTCACAGAGATGATTTACACATGAAAATATGAGATCTGTGAAAATTTGGTAATTTTTGGACAAAGGATGAATATTTGGTGAATTTAATGCTCGGTTTTGGCTTAAAATGGTGAAAACTACTTAAATATCATGATAAATTCTGGAAAATTCCAGATAAGCTTTTTATAACATGTAAAAGTAATACACAAAATTTTAGGTCAGTTGGAGAAGTCTAAGTAGGCTTTTCGCTTAAACGAGTTCTAGGGTTTTCTAGCTCGGTTTTAGTGAAAATGGCATGTAAAAAGAGATTTTGGTTCTGGAAAAATTACAGGGGACTATGTGGATGGCAGGGGTCATCCAGGAAAAGTTTGGGATTTTTCTAAGGTCGTTTGGTATTTACGACATATTTAGTGTTCAAATGGTGTTTAAAAATAGATAAATAAATTTTAAATATAAAAATTAATTCTGGAAATATTTTTATAAAATTCCCCACTGTCAAAAAGTGATTTGTGCAAAATTTCAAGATCCGAGATTAAACGGATAATTATTTGTGCAAAACAAACTTTTAAAGTCTAAAACGCGTAAACCGGTAAAGTTCGCCTAAACGAGCTGACTGGTGTATAAAAACCCTAAAAATGAACTATTTTCATATAACTGAGTTAAACAGATAAAAATAAATCATCCGAAAATAATTCGGATGATTTGGGTAATTTTATCCGATTTAACAGTTTCCGGTACACTAAAGACGGAAACGGGTCCCGCGGCCAATCGAGGCGTCTAAACCGAGCTCTAATTTCACAACTTTAATTAAATTATCAGTCAACAACTATTTTCGGGTCGTGTGTGACCAAACTCATTTTTAAAACGTAAAAACGGATAACCGTGCTAGGCACGCAAAACGGGGAAAACGAACTAATAGTAATTTTAACTATTGAACTCTAAATGATATCACAATCTGAGTCCGGAGAAGTGTTTCTGGGTTAACATTGCCCCCGGAACGGGTACAGTACTGGGTTAACAGTGTCCCCATATGTACCGGTTAACACGGTTAAAGTTATATTAATAGTGATTGTATAGTAACGAACTTAGGGATCGTATTACAGATCCGGATTAGTAGCTGCGTACTGTGTTACCTACTTGCTTGCAAAAGGTGAGTTTCACGAGCCCCTTTTTCTGAATTGTTTTTAAATATTTTCTCGGGGCGGGAAGCATGTTATTATCAAAATGTTTAAGTACATACTGAACACATGGATTTGCGTGTATTTATATATATTTTATTGTACGGGAATCGTACGGAAATGTACTAAGAAGGTAATTGTCTGAGTTGCTAACATTGTAAGGCCCCGTAACACGAGTGATTAGCCAAAAGCCGGTAGAGTGTGAATAGTACTATTGGTCTGACAAACCCAACTGGTCCGGCATGGATTTGCTGATGTTTCCCAGCCAGTTGCACATGTCTATTTTGTTGTTATTTATTTTGCTATGTAATGTTAGGCATAGCGGTTTGGGGCAGGTTCGTGGGCGGAGTATGCCACGGGGTTTGTATGTGGATAGTCAGAGGTTTCACTTGTGGGCTCAGCATAATTACATCGCTATTATATGATTATTATAATGATTTGTCACTGCTTATTTAAATTAGTGAAACTCACCAACTATTCGTAGTTGACCCGTTTTCTTTACATGCTTTCTAGGTACCCCCAATCTGGAATAATTGCTACATGCTTGACGATGCGTGCATTTTGTGGAAGCTAAATGATCTTTTTGTATTAAATATGTTAATGTACTGTTGGTAAAACTTATGTGTTAACGCCTAGACGGTAACTAAACTCGGAACAATTTAATATGGTGTAAATTAATGTAGTGGTGTTTTCTTTATAAGCAATGCTTTTGATATCAGACGTGTCTGTTGCATCCCGTTTACGTTTCCGCTGCGGTTACGGGGTGTTACAGCGCGTGTAACGAATTCGTTAAGTAATTCGTTACGGATAGTTAGTGAATGAGTTCTGGTTCTTTAGGCTGATTCGTTATGTCAGATCTTCAAGTTAGAATAACGAATGCGCTTCATTCGTTAAGCAAATTCGTTAACCAGTTCGTTATAAGATCTAATTCGTTACAAGGACCAGTTCGTTATAAAGGTTCAATTCCTTATAAGGTCCAATTCGTTATAGGGCTCAGTTCGCTACGAAGGTCAATTTGTTATAAAGTAACGAATTATCTAGTTCGTTATGAGAGACAGAAGTAACAAATGAACCCCAATTTCTTAAGGACTGGATAATGAACTGAAGTTTAATAAAATGACAGAATGGTCCCTGGACTTAGAAAAGAATGGTTTAATTACAAAGAAGCCCTCGAACGTTTTAAGTTGGCAAATTAAATAAGGATTTAAAATTCTAATGGAAAATGTGTTAAGACAGTTAATGGAAATAACCATGATGGAGGCCAGGGGCTCCGCCCCTTGGACCCTTCTAGGGGCTGTTGCCCATAGAACCCCGATGTCAGGGGCGCTGCCCCCGAACCCCCATTCGTTGAGGGTAATAATTAAACTAGAAACGCGATATGGGTAGTGATAGTTAAATTGATACGTGTAATTGTTATACAGTTAGTCGTGCACAGCTCAAGAAAGGAATAACCATAAACGGTGAACGTAACCGCATTCAGGTGAGTTTCTAGCCCCATTCCTTGTTATGTTTTCGGGGCTGTGTGCATACTCGATGTGATTTGTTAATACACTTACCTTAAGTGTTAAGTGTATTCCTTATATGATTTATGTATGAATGAATACTTGTCGGTGCGTGAATGATCTTCGGATATTGCATGTACTGTCAGGTAATGGTTTGATGATATGATTGTTGTATGTGATGGATTAATAATGTATGTATGTATGAAACTTACAATTATCTAAATGGAAAGGTTTGGCATGATAGTAGGAAAGAAAGGGAGACCGGACCCTAATAATATCCGAGGATGGAGGGTACCAGACCCTAATAATATCCGAGGAAGAAGGGAGACCGGACCCTAATAATATCCGAGGATGGAGGGTACCGTACCCTAATAATATCCGAGGTGTGTAGGGCGAATGCTCTTTATAATGTAAGGTTAATGTATATGAAAGAATGTCAGGTCCCCAATTTCAGCTGGATCTTACTTAATCATGTCATAACTCACACAAATAGATGTGTCGACAAGGGAGTTAATGACGGGTTGCTATATTTAGAAAGATGACTGTTTGTTAAAGGCGGAATCAGTAACAAACATACGGTTGCTTAATCAGTATTCAAAGGTAACTAACACGAACAAGATTCACTCAAATGATTTCCATTTATACACTATCAATCATACAAACGATAATCTATTTAGGGTTTCTTGAAGGAAGGTTTATCCGTACGAATCCTAAGACAGCCGTCACACAAAAATATTCTATTATAATTAATGTGTCGCTCTGTCTCTGTCTTAGGCTGCGTGCCCTAAAACGTTCTATTTATAGGCCTGCCACCCTAGGACAGCTGTCATTCCTTATAGAAACCCCAAACATTAATACATATTCAAATTACATAATCACAAAATATTCTAAGTGTAAAACAAGTCTTCCGGGTAGGTTTTGCAACAATCTTCATTTTCCGAGTAGGCTATGTACTCTGCCATCATTCACAACTTGGTAACATAGAAGTGTGCACGGGATCAGTTACCGGGTAGACTTTACTTGAAGAGTATTTTACCAAGTAAAATACTCACCGGGTAGACTTCAGTCTTTTTGACTTTGCCAGACTTTGTCCGACAAACCCTTACGAGCAACCTTGTTCTTCAATGGTCCATTCAACTCTTTGCTATAAAATAACTTATTAGCAAAGTGTACTCGACAGTACTGTTCCTTGCTTGAGTTGAACCTTGCCCGATATTACTTAAAGATATTCCAATAAATCATCAAGCTTGTTCGGACCACTATTATTAATGAATACCTTGCCCGGTCTTTCAATCACTTGGCTTCATGGACTTAGTTAGCCAAAAGCTTACACGGGAGTGAACCTTACTTGGCTATGAAGAACAGACTTGCTTGATAAAGTGAAACTTGCCTGGATTTACATAAACTAGTGAACCTTGCCCGACAATGTACTAATTTGCAAACCCTGCTCGGATATCCACTAAAGAAGACTACTTGAAGATAACCTTGCCCGATAGACAAAATGTCGTACCCGGCTAAGTAAAAGCTTGCTCGAAGGCCTAAGGTATGCCCAGATCCATACTTAGCGAATTCTGAGGAGGTTGAGAAGATTCCAATCTTCCATATACTTCATTTTGGTCAAATCTTTGACTCAACAATCTCCTCCTAGATTGGAACACCTCAGCTGACCCAAAACAATTCTAAGGTTACTTACAGTTAGTCAAAAATACACATCAAATTAAAAGTCAAATTACATTTTCAAATAACATAAACAAATTACATAATCAAAAGCTGTCCGAAGATATTACATCACAAAGCCTATTCTATTAATCTTGTCTCTTCCTTGCATTATGGGCGGCTTGTCTTCGATTGACTGTTTCTGATGCAGCTTTCATTTTAAAGATATTAAAGATTCGGTAGTGAGTATGACTTTCTGGTATAACCAAATCCCTTATATCCATCAGATCCTTAACATGCAAATAAGTCAAGTCTTCATCTTTCTTGATAATCCCCAGTATTTTTCCATCCGAGTTTCTCAGCAAGTAATGGTCATCATTTTCTTTGTATTCCACTTCGGTTATAATGCCATTTCTCTGTACTTTGTAGTTGGGGCGTATCATTCTTCTTCCTAGGCTTATGCATGTGTTCATATTTGACAATGGATTCCTGCCTCTGACATTCATCATATAGTCTCTTTCAGCAATGTCCATTCTTCTCAATTTGTCTGTTCTTTTTGACCTGTGAAGTTGAATCATTCTCCAACTTTTCTTTTCTTTTAAGAACTTGAATCCTTTGTCAGCTTCATCTTTCAAAAACTTTAACAGATCGTTCATCTGCCTTCCAACCATCTTGTTTCTATTTCTGTAGTCATACAAATTAAGAGTGGCCATTCTTTCCAGTTGCTCTTCAGTATATTCACGAAAGTCACTTCTGACAACGATTTCTCTCAGTTGCCTACTTTCCATAATCACCTTCAAGGATTCAGTTACAGAATCAAAGTAGATTTCTCTTGGAAGATCCACATCAGATTGTGGTCTTATTGTTCTTTGTTGTGCAGATCTACTTGATTCACCTCTTCTCCCTTGTGGATATCTTCTTGAAATTGGAGGCCTGAATGGAATGGACTTCTTTGGTTTGCTTGGCTCCAAATTAAAGGTTTTGATGTATATTGAAGTTACCATTTCAGGTGGGAGATTAGCCAACTCAACAACATCCTGTCTTGCTTGTTCTTTGAGAGCTAGCAACATCCTGGATATCCCAGGACTGTTTGACAGTTCTGCAGGAACAAATCTTCCTTCCACAAAGCTTCTAGGGTTATCTATCTCCCTCAAAGCTTTCTCCCATTCAGCCTTTTGTATGTAGAAAAGATCTTTCAAGTCTTGCTTCTCTAAGGCATTGAATGAGACTTCATCCATTCCTCTTTGATTAATCATTATGCCCCTCAGAATGTTTATCATCTCTTCATTTTCCCAGGGGACAATTGGTTCATCTTCTGGTTCAGGCTTTACTTCTTGTGGGGTAGGGGTTTCAACTGATTTGACTTGTTCTTTTAATTTCTCCCTCATAGTTTGAATTCTTCTTTTCTTTGCTTGAGGTTCATCAGATGGTTCAGATTGTTTAGTAGAGCTCTCAGTTTGGACCCTTTTTAGTTTTTCCTTTCTTTTCAATTTATTGTACTGGTCCAACACTGATTCTCTAGATAGGTTCTCAACAATTTCAGGCTTCAAACCATTCTCCAGCAGGTATCCACACATGCCTCCATACTTTCTCTTCAAGGTTTCATCTTTTCAAGTTTCTCATTTTCCCTTACACACTTTTCAATCACTTTTTCTCTTTCACTGTTATACAGATATTGGAGTTGGTCAAAGTTGAAATAAGACAGATCTTTCTCTGAATAATTATGCCTTCTGAGATATTCTCTGAACTTCTGACTATCCCTGTTCTTTTCTTCCATCTTTTTTCTTGAGACCATCTCTCTCCTTGTCAAGTCTCTTTTGCAACTGATCATCATCAAGATCAGCCAAAGTTTCAAAACTTATGCCATACCTTCTCAACTTTACAACCAATGGATGACTTCTTTTGGCTTCTCTCATACTTAACTCAATGTTGGCTCTCTTTTCATCAGTCATTTCAACTTGTGGAGATTCAACATTGACAGCTTCACCTCCCTTCCCTTGATCATCATTGTCCTCATCAGAATCATCAGTTTCATCATCCTCTTAAGTTGATACATTAACTGCATCTATCTTTGGTTCATCAGAGGATGGATGGTCTGGATTTTGTTTAGTTCTAACAGGTACTTCAAGAACACCATGAACCCTTTCACCTGGTTGCAAGGTTTGTAGTGGGACTGCCCTGATAGGACTAGCATCATCATCTGGAGTTTCAACAAAGTATTTATTCTTGTCATCCCACTTTCCTCTCTTAGCAGATCTTTCATGATCAGTCTGCTCAGATGCTCTCTTTCTTCTCATGTAGGTCTTGGCAAACCTATTGACTTTCTCAGCAAATTTTCATGTAGTTTTGAAAGTCTTTCTCTTTTCTGTTGAAGTGTTTCATGAGGTTGAGTTATATTCACCCTTTCAGACCAACTGTCAGTTGGGTTCTTCTTCAAATCTTCTATTACTTGCTCAGCCCATTTCTTGGCAGCCATAGAAGCAATAGACTCACCAATTTCTTCTTCAACCATCATATCAGTATTCAGATTGATTGGTTCAGCAGTTTCATTTGACTTTGTTTCTGGTTGACTTTGGGTCAGAAACATGCTGACCACCATTGCTAAGGATTTGTCAGCTTCCTCTTGCTCTTATAACTTAATCAAGGCTTCAATTATTTCTTGATCAGCCACACCATCAATGATTTCTTTTGCAAGTTTGGCTTGTTTGATCAAGGCTTCCTGTTCTGCCATTTCTTCAGGAGTCAGGGATTGTGCCAGTATTTCCCTATCCCTTGCCTCTCTTAAAATGTTCTCTTGTTCTTTTAAGGCATCATCAGCAGCAATAGCATCATCTTTGAACAATACATCTTTTTCTGAATATGCCTTAATAGGCTTTTCTTCTGTAACTTTTGTTTTACCTTTTTCAATTCCCCTCTTCACATCCTCTTCATCTTCAGACTGTACATAGTCATCTATTTCTTTTTCAAGTGCTTCTAACTCAGGGTCATACTCTACCCTCTTGGAGCTTTCTGGTTGTTCAGTTTGAGTGATAGGCTCCTCATTAGCAGTATTCCCTTCATTCATCATTTCAGTCTCTACTCCAGTTTGAATATCAGTTAAGACATTAGTAACTATATCAATAGCAGCTACATTTTCTTCAACATTTGTCTTATCAATTCCATCCTCTGTCTCAACATTCTCTTCATCCTTTTCCACATATTCTATCTCATTATTGTAATCATAGTCATGTTCTCCAACATCTGATGTATCACCTTCATACTCATCATCATCAATTCTCCTTTCCTCACTACTCTCCTCTCCATCATCATAAACATTCATAATCAATTTCAAACTGTCTGCAGTCTCTACAACTGTTGCAGTTTCAGTTTCAATATTTACACTAGAGACAATTGGCATACTTTCATTCTCCCCCTATTTTGGGGCAGCTGAGGTCTTCTCAACCTCCTGCTCCAGGGCTTGAATTTTTAAGTTAGCTTGAACCAACTGTTGTAGTAACATTACATTTTCATCGGTCACCTCCTGTGACATTCATGACAAAACGAGGTACACTATATTCTTTACGTAACAAGTAAACGATAAATCGGTTAATTCGTAGTGCTTAAACGAGTAACCGACCGATACTAACTATGACCCGTATACATACTGAGGGGTCATATACGAGTTATATATATGTTATAGAGGCTAACATATTGATATTTAGGCCTCGGTACATTTAAAACTCTTTAAACGAAAAAGGTTTCGTTTATTGATACGCTATAAGCTTAAACTCAATCGTTAATATCAAAACAAGCATTGTAGCATCCGTTAAGCCGAAAAAGATTTATAAAACACTTATATGACATGTTCTAAGCCATCCGTGAAAATATTTTGGAATTTTACAATGAGTCAGTACATTTTTCTTATTTTACAAAAACAAGCTGAAAAACACACGTTTTTACGTTATTTCTCACACCCGAATTAATTTTTTTGCGAAAAACCGAACCCGAACTAAACTTGAAGTGGGCTTTTCATGTTTGGGCTTGTATGTATAATTTAATGGGCCAAAACAGCCCATTAAGGGCTTCCAAGCAGTTCCGATCGCAGCCCTTTAAACCCCCCCCCACATGTTTTTCTTTTATAAAGCTTACTTCACAAGCTTCCTTATTCATTTTAAGATACCACACATTTTCAAGTCCAAGCAGCTCCCCAACCTCTGCTCTATCAACTCCTTTCAAAAACCCTAAGGTAAGATTCAATTCTAACAAGTTTTAACAAAGTTTGATCCATATGATTATCATATAAACATGTTTTGATTAGTGTTAAACATGTTTAACCATCCAAAAGCCCTAAAAATCAAGTAAAATTATGTTTTGATGTTAAACATGTTTACAAACCTGGAACATATACTTTTTTGGTCAAAAACACGGATTAGAACATGAATACAACGTTTTTACGGTTAGAAAGTTCGGTTTGAACCCAAAACCGAAACCCTAATTATCAAGGCTGTTACATGGATGATTTATGCTTGGTTTGATGTTATATGATATGTAGATATACTGAGTTTGCAACCCGAGACCCGGAAAGTCGTTTAAGCTAGCAAAATTCATCGAAAACTGACAAGGTAAACCCGTAATACTCGTTTAGGGGCTGTTTAGTATTAGGTTGTGACGTGCTTGTTGTTAGCTTGTGAAAATTTGCAGGGACATTAGGGATCATATAAATGAGTCCCTGTTCAAATTTGGTAATTTTTCGATAAACGGAGAATATTTGGTGAATTTATTACCGTTTATGGGCGTTTATTTGGGAAAAATAGCAAAACATATTGAAAAATTATGAAACTTGGTTTTGGAGCTTGATATGGGATGTTAAGATCACTGGTAAAGTTTGGGAATCATTGGAAATGTCTAAGTATGGTTTGTGCAGCCATGGTTTAATTGAGTTTTAACAGCCGAAAAACGCACAAAAAGGCATTTTGTCAAAAGAGTTAGGTTCTGGAAATTTTGCAGGGCTATGTAGTCACATTGAGGCCATTGGTAAAAATTATGGGATTTTTCGGAGGTCGTTTAATATAAACGGGCCATTTATTATATGATTATAACCTATTAAATGAATTTTTATAAATAAAAAAATAATCATAAAATTTCTGGAAATATTTTTATAAAATTCTCCATGTCTTAATGTATTTTTACAAAAATTTACATAATTTATATATAATTACATATTTAGTTATGATTTATTAAAGATTTAAATTATAATTGTTTTAACGAAACCGGCAGTTTTGTGTTTAACGGACTGACTGGTATATCAAAATGTCAAAAGTGGTCAAATATCATATTTTTGAATAATATTGATAAAAACGAACTTTTTACGAAAATTCCGGACAATTCGAGTGGATTGTGCGCGTCTTGTATAATCAAAACCATGTGAAAACAGAAACGAACCATGCAATCAAACCAGACACCGAAACCTTAAAATTCTTTCATAAATCAAATTATTTTATCAATCAATATATTTACTTAAGTTTTATGTGATCTTACCTAATCCCGAAACGTATAAACGATCAACTGAGCTAGGCTCGGAAAACGGTGAAACTGAGCCAAATCCAGTTTTAAACATTTCACGGTAAACAACGTCACAATCTAAGACTATAGTCATGTCCTGGGCTTAACAGCTATACCCAGATTAACTATACAGCCCGACTTAGCTTGAACACTGTACTAGTATTAACGATACGATACCGTTTATAGGAATCAGGCTATAAACGAGGCATTTGACTTACTGATACGTAATTTCTGTGCGAACTACGATAAGGTGAGTTTCACGACCCCCACTTTCTAAACTGTTTTACGAACTTTTGGGGTGAAAAGCATGTTTACATAAACTGTTATACTTGAAAACGTGTGATGATGTGGATTATCTAAGTACTAACACTTGACAAGTCCCCACAAACACAAGTGATTAACTTCGTGCCGGTGGCGTGTGGATAGTACTATCGGTTTGACAAACCCAACTGTGACAGAGCCGGTGGGGTAAGCCGGAACATATGTAAAACCAGTTGCACATTGTCATTATATATTTACATACTGCTATGTGGTGTTAGACATAGTACATACATGGGGCGAAATTGGCTGTTAAATGCCAACAGGAGTGCATGGGCAGGAGAGGCCATGCAGTATAGCTCGTTTCGGTTTCACTTGTGGCTTAGTATAATGCATCATACACAGACATATATACATACACACTGTAAACTTTACGAACTCGTGTACTGATTTCATTGAAACTCGTGAAACTTGAAACTCACCAACTAGACGTAGTTGACCCGTTTTACATGCTTTTCAGGTAAAGCAAAAATGGAATGATTTGCTTACGTGCTTGGTGTTAGAAAGACAAGTTGAATAGCTGTGAATAGACGCTGATATAATACTGTTTAAGAAGCTCGCAACCGGTTATGTGTTTTTCACCTAGTTTGTAAACATAGTACCTACCCATGTAATATGATGTAAATTAGCTGTTGAATTTTCTTTATAAACAATGTTGTTGATACCAGTGTTATCTGTTACATTCCCGTATTACGCTTCCGCAACTACCTAGTCGGGGTGTGACAGAAGTTGGTATCAGAGCCATTGGTTATAAAGAATTAGGATGTCCCTTAGGATACCCTAAGATAACCGTAGGCTCGATTAACTCTGGGAATAAAATAATATTAAATTATATACACGAATGATTCTCGTGATGAACGCGAATGGACAAGTGGGTTATTATGGTCCGGAACGTAATAACAGACTTGTTTGTACGAGGAAATTCGAGAAGAAGTCGATAAACAATCGAATAGGTAAAAACAGCAACATATGTGTATAAAATATAATAATAGATAAATATTTGTGTATATAAACGATTATTTGTGCTTATGTGTATAAATACCTGAACGTATCTTACTATGATTAATATAGAAGGATATTATTTTTATCACTAACAATTGTGCAGGAATATGTCAAGATCTACTGATCGTGTACCTAATACCCTACCAACAAGGCCTGAGGAGGAGGAGGAGGATCCGGAAGAAGAAACGGAGGAGGAACCAGAGGAGATAGGAGAAGGTGCAAACGCGGTAATTCCTCGCGAGGTACCCCCAGATCAACCCGACTTATCGGGTTATCGTTGTGACACCTATCCCCCTAGGGAATCCCCTAGGAATGTAGTAGAACAGGGAGCTACTAGTGCTTATCGTTCACCTGTTAGAGCACCCAGATCCCCTACTCCACCTGTACAGCATGCACCAGTACCCCCACCCACTATTAGAAACCGTCAGACCGCTCGTATTTCAGTGCGTCCACCTGAGCACACTTCTTTCCCACCTCGATCTACGTACCATAGGGGAGAAACATCGCGTGTCCGGGTAACAGAGATACCTATTCCTACTTGGGGTTTACCCGCCCCGGTACCCGAGCCACCTCGTCATTCTGATTCAGCATGGTTTGGTTTAGCGACTGATCAGCTTTTAGAACACTCACATACGATAAATAGCCTAAACCAGCATAGACATGATATGTATGATCACATGAGGTATATGCAGCAGGAAATCAGAATTGTGCAAAGATCCAGTGCTGACAGCCACGGGCGTCAGGATCGAGCGATGATACTACTGGGGACGTGTTTAGCGGTTAATGCGGCCCTAGTGGCTGCTGTTGTCTGGTTGTGGTTCCATGTTGCAAAGAATGGATAGGACATCGTAGTCTGGTCTTATGTATATAGTATTTTGATATCCCAAGCAGCATTTTGTTACAGCATGTTGGGCTGACTTGGAAGTTGTTTGTGGTTTAGTACTATCTCAAGCACTGGCCCTTATCGGGTTAAGTCTACATGTCACTTAGTGACAAATTTTGATACGCATATACAAGCGCTGGCCTATACCAGGTTAAGCCTATGCGCTAATTTTGGATGCATATGTACAGTAATGATTGTAATTAATACAAACGTGTTTTCTTTGGCATAGTTATGTGTTGTGAAATTGTAATATCGTAAAGTTGTGTTGATCATAGTGAAACGGTATTGATTATTATATAATTGATTATTCTATAGAATGGCCCCGAGGAAAACAAACCCTTTGTCTGAGGCGGAAGTGGCCGCAATGATTGCTCGTCAACTACAAGCAGTGATACCAACAATTGTAGCCCAAGTCACTGCAGGCATACGTGCTAACAATACTGTTAATCAACCTACGAGCACCACCACGGCCACTGTTAATACACCTCCGCCGGACACTAATGTAGCCCCGGGTGTTACTACCCCGGTGAATACTGATAATGTCATAAATAATAATAACACTCTCCCAACTATGAATGTCACTGGAAACCCGGAACCTGTTGTGCACCCTGATAATATCCCGAACCCGAACCCTGTACCGGTTGTTAACACAACTAATAATAATAATAATAATAACCAAGAACCCCCGCGTCAGGAGTACTCATACAAACAATTTACATCATGTAAACCGATTGAGTTTAAGGGTATTGAAGGACCTAGCGGGCTGGTCAAATGGATAGAAAAGACCGAGTCAGTAATTAATATCAGTGAGTGTCCACCGAACCGCGTGGTCAAATTTGCTACCAGTATGTTTCTAGACCAAGCGCTGATGTGGTGGAACACGGTAGTCCAAATAAGGGGACAAGATGTTATTAATCGTATGTCATGGACTGAATTAAAAACCCTCATGCTAGAGCATTTTTGTCCTAAAAGTGAGATTCAGAGGTTGGAACACGAGTTATGGAATCTGGAAATGAAAGGAGCGGACCATGTGGGATACACGAATCATTTTAACGAACTGTCCCGCTTAGTTCCGTGGTTAGTTACACCGGAAGCGAAGCGAATTGAACGTTATATCTGGGGATTGACCCCTGCTGTGAGAAGTATAGTGAATTCAGTTGCCCACCCGACATTAGAAAGTGCTGTATCTCAAACGGGTGTCGTTACTTATGACCTGATGAGAAGTGGAGTGATAAGGATGCCAGGTGAAACAACAAGTTTAAAACGAACTGATTATGGGACAAGAATACAAGGAAACTCTCAAAATAAGCGGACTCGTCCGAATACCCGAAGTTATGCCATGACCAGTTCTAATGTAAAACAAGAAACCTATAAAGGGACGTTACCGAAATGCAGAAGATGTAACTTTCATCATGTGGGTGATTGCAAACCGATAATCTGTCAAAAGTGTGAAGAACGGGACACTATGCCCCCAACTGCAGAACCCCTACCAACATTGTTAACCGTCCACCGCAATCAACTCAACTCCCTCGACCTCAACCAAACCGCCCACAACTCAACCAACAAACCCCACCTACCACGAACCTCCGTGCCTGCTATGAATGTGGCAGTACGGAACACTTTCGGAGATACTGCCCCAATTTGAACCCGGGTGCAGTGAGAAGGCAGAACCAAGCACAAGCATCAACCTCCAACGCAGCTAAGGGACGCGCGTTTGTATTAGGACCGGGTGAAGCGCGTGATGATCCGAATGTGGTGACAGGTACATTCTTAGTTTCGGGTCACTATGCTTCAGTTTTGTTTGATACGGGTGCCGATAGAAGTTTCGTATCTGTTAATTTCTTACCTTTAGAAAATATGCCGGTTAGTGAACTAACAAAACCATATACTATAGAACTCGCTAACGGTAAGCCTATACTTGTTAACCGAATAGTCCGAGACTGTTCCCTTATCCTAAACGACCACCCATTCCTTATTGATTTACTTCCAGTGGAATTGGGAAGTTTCGATGTTATAGTCGGTATGGACTGGCTATCTAAGTATAAAGCTGAAATTGTCTGTAAGGATAAGACCGTTAGAATACCTCTTTCGAATGATGAGGCTATAATTGTTCAAGGTGAGAAATCTGGTACGGTACTGCCTCTCATATCTCAACTTAAGGCATTGAGATATTTACGCCAAGGTTGTACTTTATACTTGGCGAGCGTAACAGTTAAGAAACCCGAGGAAAAACGAATGGAAGACATCCCAGTGGTACACGAGTATTCAGACGTATTCCCCGATGAGTTGCCTGGTTTACCACCAACCCGACAAGTTGAATTCCGTATTGACTTGATACCAGGAGCAGCACCCATTGCTAAGGCACCTTATAGACTTGCGCCTTCTGAAATGCAAGAACTGTCCAACCAGTTACAAGAGTTACTGGACAGGGGTTTTATTCGCCCTAGTTACTCACCGTGGGGAGCACTAGTGTTGTTTGTAAAGAAGAAGGATGGGAGTTTTCGAATGTGTATTGATTACCGGGAATTGAATAAAGTGACTGTAAAGAATAGATACCCCTTACCTCGAATTGATGACTTGTTTGATCAGCTCCAAGGTGCGAAGTATTTTTCAAAAATTGATCTTAGATCTGGTTATCATCAAGTGAGAATTCAGGAAGAAGACGTACCAAAAACAGCCTTCCGAACTCGGTATGGTCACTATGAATTTTTGGTTATGCCGTTTGGGTTGACAAATGCACCTGCAGTGTTTATGGACCTTATGAACCGGGTTTGCAAACCTTACCTTGACAAGTTCGTTATAGTGTTTATCGATGACATTTTGATATATTCGAGAAGTAAGGAGGAACACGAACAACATTTGCGGGAAATCTTAAAATTATTGAGGCAAGAGAAGTTATACGCAAAGTTGTCCAAATGTGAGTTTTGGCTACAAGAAGTACAGTTTTTGGGACACATTGTGAACCATCAAGGGATCCAAGTAGACCCAAGTAAAATTGAGGCCATTAAGAATTGGCAAGTGCCTAAGTCACCAAGAGAAATTCGTCAATTCTTAGGACTAGCCGGGTATTATAGAAGATTCATTGAAAACTTTTCAAGTATTGCACAACCTCTAACCCTCCTAACTCAAAAAGATCGAGTATATGAATGGGGAGAAGAACAAGAAATGGCCTTCCAAGTGTTAAAACAGAAGTTATGTGAGGCTCCAATATTAAGCCTTCCAGATGGAACTGATGAATTGGTGGTATATTGTGACGCATCTCGTAAAGGTTTAGGATGCGTACTGATGCAAAGAAAGAAAGTAATAGCATATGCTTCCCGACAATTAAAAGTACATGAAAAGAATTATACGACCCATGATTTGGAATTGGGAGCAGTTATCTTTGCATTGAAGATTTGGAGACATTACTTGTATGGCACTAAATGTACCATCTATACTGATCACAAAAGTTTACAACACATATTTGATCAGAAAGAACTAAACATGAGGCAAAGAAGATGGGTAGAACTGTTAAATGATTATGATTGTGAGATTAAATACCATCCGGGTAAGGCTAACGTAGTAGCTGATGCTTTAAGCCGAAAAGACAGAATCAGACCATTAAGGGTACGAGCATTCGGAATGATTGTTCAAAGTAGCCTAACCGAACAAGTTCGCATTGCACAAGATGAGGCCTTGAAGACAGATCAGCTAGAAAAAGAAGAACTACATGGAAATGAAAGGAATTTTGAGAAGAAAACCGATGAAGTATACTATTACAAAAACCGGGTCTGGATTCCAACACTTCATAAACTCCGAAAGCTGATACTTGATGAAGCACACAAATCCAAGTATGCTATTCATCCAGGTGCTGATAAGATGTATAAGGATGTCAAAGAATTTTACTGGTGGCCTGGTATGAAAAAGGATATAGCCGTATATGTAAGTAAATGTGCAACATGTGCAAGGGTAAAGGCGGAATATCAAAAACCTTCGGGAATGTTACAACAACCTGAAATCCCACAATGGAAATGGGAACAAATTACCATGGACTTTGTGACACACCTTCCTAAAACCTCTCGAGGACACAACGCAATTTGGGTAATTGTGGACCGATTAACCAAATCCGCACACTTTATTCCCATCCGTAACAACTACACTACCGAAAAACTTGCTCAAATTTACATCGATGAAATAGTATCTCGACACGGAGTACCTCTTTCGATTATTTCCGATCGAGACAGTCACTTTACTTCACATTTCTGGCAAGCAGTACAAGAAGCCTTGGGAACCCGAATCGACCTAAGTACGGCTTACCATCCCCAAACTGATGGTCAATCTGAACGAACCATCCAAACCTTAGAAGATTTACTTCGTGCTTGTATACTGGACTTTAAAGGGAATTGGGATCAACACCTCCCGCTCATTGAATTCTCTTACAATAACAGTTATCACAGTAGTATACAAGCAGCACCTTATGAAGCTCTATACGGGCGAAAATGTAGATCACCACTATGTTGGACAGAAGTGGGTGATACTCAAATTTCAAGATCCGATTTAATTCAGGAAACCACCGATAAGATTCACCAGATTAAGCAAAAATTGAAAGCTGCCTGTGACCGACAAAAGAGTTATGCCGATGTTCGCAGGAAACCGTTATCTTTTGAAATAGGTGACAAGGTATTTTTAAAAGTATCGCCATGGAAAGGTGTTATAAGATTTGGAAAGACTGGTAAACTAGCCCCGAGATACATCGGACCTTTTGAGATTATTGCAAAGATTGGTCCCGTAGCTTACCGATTAAAACTACCCTTAGAACTGAGCACTATTCACGACGTGTTTCATGTATCGAATCTGAAAAAGTGTTTGACTGATGAAACGACAATAGTACCACTGGAAGATGTTCAGATCAACGAAAAGCTCAACTTCGTAGAGGAACCGGTAGAAATTGTAGACGGGAAAACCAAACAGTTACGACACAACAAAATTTCATTGGTAAAAGTTCGGTGGAATTCAAAACAAGGACCCGAATATACTTGGGAACGAAAGGACGAATTCCAAAAGAAATACCCACACCTGTTCCCTAGAAAACCGATGACACATTAAATTTCGGGGACGAAATTTCTTAACGGGGGGAGAATGTGACATTCATGACAAAACGAGGTACACTATATTCTTTACGT
This sequence comes from Bidens hawaiensis, assembly GCF_021521415.1. Taxonomy (NCBI): domain Eukaryota; kingdom Viridiplantae; phylum Streptophyta; class Magnoliopsida; order Asterales; family Asteraceae; genus Bidens; species Bidens hawaiensis. The sequence goes on from NW_027497612.1 coordinate 128,913, forward strand.
ACCAAGTAAACGATAAATCGGTTAATTCGTAGTGCTTAAACGAGTAACTGACCGATACTAACTATGACCCGTATACATACTGAGGGGTCATATACGAGTTATATATATGTTATAGAGGCTAACATATTGATATTTAGGCCTCGGTACGTTTAAAACTCTTTAAACGAAAAAGGTTTCGTTTATTGATACGCTATAAGCTTAAACGCAATCGTTAATATCAAAACAAGCATTGTAGCATCCGTTAAGCCGAAAAAGATTTATAAAACACTTATATGACATGTTCTAAGCCATCCGTGAAAATATTTTGGAATTTTACAACGAGTCAGTACGTTTTTCTTATTTTACAAAAACAAGCTGAAAAACACACGTTTTTACGTTATTTCTCACACCCGAATTAATTTTTTTGCGAAAAACCGAACCCGAACTAAACTTGAAGTGGGCTTTTCATGTTTGGGCTTGTATGTATAATTTAATGGGCCAAAACAGCCCATTAAGGGCTTCCAAGCAGTTCCGATCGCAGCCCCTTAAACCCCCCCCCACATGTTTTTCTTTTATAAAGCTTACTTCACAAGCTTCCTTATTCATTTTAAGATACCACACATTTTCAAGTCCAAGCAGCTCCCCAACCTCTGCTCTATCAACTCCTTTCAAAAACCCTAAGGTAAGATTCAATTCTAACAAGTTTTAACAAAGTTTGATCCATATGATTATCATATAAACATGTTTTGATTAGTGTTAAACATGTTTAACCATCCAAAAGCCCTAAAAATCAAGTAAAATTATGTTTTGATGTTAAACATGTTTACAAACCTGGAACATATACTTTTTTGGTCAAAAACACGGATTAGAACATGAATACAACGTTTTTACGGTTAGAAAGTTCGGTTTGAACCCAAAACCGAAACCCTAATTATCAAGGCTGTTACATGGATGATTTATGCTTGGTTTGATGTTATATGATATGTAGATATACTGAGTTTGCAACCCGAGACCCGGAAAGTCGTTTAAGCTAGCAAAATTCATCGAAAACTGACAAGGTAAACCCGTAATACTCGTTTAGGGGCTGTTTAGTATTAGGTTGTGACGTGCTTGTTGTTAGCTTGTGAAAATTTGCAGGGACATTAGGGATCATATAAATGAGTCCCTGTTCAAATTTGGTAATTTTTCGATAAACGGAGAATATTTGGTGAATTTATTCCCGTTTATGGGCGTTTATTTGGGAAAAATAGCAAAACATATTGAAAAATTATGAAACTTGGTTTTGGAGCTTGATATGGGATGGTAAGATCACTGGTAAAGTTTGGGAATCATTGGAAATGTCTAAGTATGGTTTGTGCAGCCATGGTTTAATTGAGTTTTAACAGCCGAAAAACGCACAAAAAGGCATTTTGTCAAAAGAGTTAGGTTCTGTAAATTTTGCAGGGCTATGTAGTCACATTGAGGCCATTGGTAAAAATTATGGGATTTTTCGGAGGTCGTTTAATATAAACGGGCCATTTATTACATGATTATAACCTATTAAATGAATTTTTATAAATAAAATAATAATCATAAAATTTCTGGAAATATTTTTATAAAATTCTCCATGTCTTAATGTATTTTTACAAAAATTTACATAATTTATATATAATTACATATTTAGTTATGATTTATTAAAGATTTAAATTATAATTGTTTTAACGAAACCGGCAGTTTTGTGTTTAACGGACTGACTGGTATATCAAAATGTCAAAAGTGGTCAAATATCATATTTTTGAATAATATTGATAAAAACGAACTTTTTACGAAAATTCCGGACAATTCGAGTGGATTGTGCGCGTCTTGTATAATCAAAACCGTGTGAAAACAGAAACGAACCCTGCAATCAAACCAGACACCGAAACCTTAAAATTCTTTCATAAATCAAATTATTTTATCAATCAATATATTTACTTAAGTTTTATGTGATCTTACCTAATCCCGAAACGTATAAACGATCAACTGAGCTAGGCTCGGAAAACGGTGAAACTGAGCCAAATCCAGTTTTAAACATTTCACGGTATACAACGTCACAATCTAAGACTATAGTCATGTCCTGGGCTTAACAGCTATACCCAGATTAACTATACAGCCCGACTTAGCTTGAACACTGTACTAGTATTAACGATACGATACCGTTTATAGGAATCAGGCTATAAACGAGGCATTTGACTTACTGATACGTAATTTCTGTGCGAACTACGATAAGGTGAGTTTCACGACCCCCACTTTCTAAACTGTTTTACGAACTTTTGGGGTGAAAAGCATGTTTACATAAACTGTTATACTTGAAAACGTGTGATGATGTGGATTATCTAAGTACTAACACTTGACAAGTCCCCACAAACACAAGTGATTAACTTCGTGCCGGTGGCGTGTGGATAGTACTATCGGTTTGACAAACCCAACTGTGACAGAGCCGGTGGGGTAAGCCGGAACATATGTAAAACCAGTTGCACATTGTCATTATATATTTACATACTGCTATGTGGTGTTAGACATAGTACATACATGGGGCGAAATTGGCTGTTAAATGCCAACAGGAGTGCATGGGCAGGAGAGGCCATGCAGTATAGCTCGTTTCGGTTTCACTTGTGGCTTAGTATAATGCATCATACACAGACATATATACATACACACTGTAAACTTTACGAACTCGTGTACTGATTTCATTGAAACTCGTGAAACTTGAAACTCACCAACTAGACGTAGTTGACCCGTTTTACATGCTTTTCAGGTAAAGCAAAAATGGAATGATTTGCTTACGTGCTTGGTGTTAGAAAGACAAGTTGAATAGCTGTGAATAGACGCTGATATAATACTGTTTAAGAAGCTCGCAACCGGTTATGTGTTTTTCACCTAGTTTGTAAACATAGTACCTACCCATGTAATATGATGTAAATTAGCTGTTGAATTTTCTTTATAAACAATGTTGTTGATACCAGTGTTATCTGTTACATTCCCGTATTACGCTTCCGCAACTACCTAGTCGGGGTGTGACACCTCCTCATTCCTTCTCTTCAATTCAACATTTTCTAACATCAAATCCAGATTTCTATGGAATAAGTCTGTGTAAGTGAGTGGTGTTGTAGGTGGTGATGAGGAGAATGGTTCATGTTCAGGTTGTTCTTTGTCTGTGGTGTGAGTTTGGAATGTGGATAGTGGTGGTGATTGGGTGTGATATGGGCTTGGAATGAATGGATCTGAGTGAATTGTGCTAGATGTCCGTGGTGTTTGTGGTGTTGGGGATGGTATAATGGGTTGGTCAATGTGTGGTGGTGATTGTGGTGGTGTTGGAATATGTTGTTCTGGTTCCTCAGGTTTCCCCCCCCCCCTGATCAGGTGCATCAACATTCATAGCTACTCCAGCTCCTCCTTCATCTCCATCAATATCATCATCTCCATCATCAGAACTATCATCATCAGCTTCTTCCCCTCCTTCCTCCTCTGAGCTCAACTCAGGCACCAGCATCACCTCCAAGTTATGATCCAAAAACCATGGCAAAATTTCAAATGGAACTTCAGAATTGAATCTATTGGCAGCACATGGATTCTTAATTCTCTTGTAAGTGTCAGGATTCTGCAGTAGGTGTATAATGCCAATAGTGGGTAGATCTTGTAATTCACTGTTAAAGATTATCTGTAGAAACCTTGGGTATTGCCGAAATCTATCTACCTCAGCCTTCTTCAAATTTGAAACCAATCCCTCAAAGATCATCTTTGAGAAATAGAATGGTAAATCATAAATGATTCCGACAGTGGCCTTTGCAAGATCACGACTCATCAAAGTCCATGATCTTTTTCGTGGTGCAAATCCCTATATCACATGATGAAGTAGGAATCTATACAACATAGGGAACATCCCTTTTTGAAACTGTCCATCATGCAGGGTTCCCTGATATCCCATTGTCTCTTCAAATATTCTCATCAAGTGTGCTGTGTTGAAGTTTATTGAGTTATGGTCATCATCATTCAACCGCAAGCATCTTCTAATCACTTTTTCAGTTACTTGAATCTCATGACTTGCGACTGTTGCTTCGATTCTCCGACCATTGACATCATCAACCAGTCTTGTAGATATCCAGAAATCCAGTGAATGATTTCTGTAGATGACAGGACTTTCAGTGAAAGCAAAGCTGACATTTGATCGAGCCATCCAAGTAATCATTCTTGCCACCGGCTCGTTGTCAGGCGTGACTTGCAGAAGTGCACACATATTGTGTTTCTTTTCAAAGAAGTACTTGGGTTGTTCCTCTTCTGCCATATCTGAAAATCACAATCAAACATATTCTAAGTGAAATTAGTCATAAAGTTCAGTACTTTAAGTAATTTCAAGATATAAAAATGAAGAAGAGAGAGAGAAATTTCATTAAGAACCTGTTCATCGACAAATTTATAACCTAAACACAGAAACAAAATATTAATAATCAGATACATAATTAAAGCCCATTATAGTCTAATCGTTATCGGAAAACAAATTATTATTGCTTACCGAGTCGGAATTAGAGGGCTGATTCAAATTAGGGTTTGGATTAATAACGAATGCGATAAGTCGTTTAGGTTTCTTTTCAAGTAAGCAGTTAGAGAGGGAAAAGTAATGTTGAAAATTTTGCCTAACTCCCTCTTATATACCTTTTGAAAGTGGGTTTTAAATGCTTTTTATCATTTTGTGAATTATTAGCTGTCAAATAGTAACATTATCCATTGATATATTAAAAACCAATATTTCTCTTTTAAGTTAATAAAACCTTACTCGGAAAGTTTAATATATCCAAAGTCTACTCGGTATGCTTCCACTTACATAAAGCTTACCCGAAAAACATCAAACCTTGCTTGGTCAAGCTAAGTAATTTAAAGTCAAGACACTATGAAGAAAGCTTACTCGAAATACCTGATTTCTTGAGTATTTAATCACAAGACAAATAATCAAGTACATAACATCAAGTAAACATCCTTGCTAGGAATCAATTAAGATCATCGTATAAATTTCTTAAATTCAAATTAAATAACTCAATCAAGCATAAATCCTAAAGAAATAACAATCATACTTAAATTAGGCATACTAAAAATATATTCAGTCAAGTATACTTGAAGCAAAGTGTGCTCGAGCAACCTTCTTATGCAAAGTATGCCCGAATAACCTTCCTATAGTACAAAGTGTGCCCAGAAAAGGACTTCTAGCAGACAGTGTACTTGGAAAGTTAAGTTTTGAATTTACCAAGTATATTGAGGGAACAAAAATGTACCCGGAATATAAAGTGTGCCCGGAAAACAAGGTTTCCCTGAAAACACTTGTAATTTCAAAGAAATCATAAACATAAATATCACAGAGCATGCTAGGAATGAAATTAAAAACACATAAGCATTTAAGTATGCCATAGTCTAAAATTTCAAAGAGCTTGCCCGAATAACCTATGTTAGCATTAAGCTTAATAGGATACACATAATTAATCATCAGGTATGCCTGAGAACTAAACTAAACAGAGTTTAGTCTACTCTAGAAACTTCAATATGTTAGACCATACCCAAAAAATGACAAACTTAAATAATAATATCTAAGTGTGCCCGAAAAGGTTAACAAACCTTTCCTTACAACATAGTCACACAAATCACAAAGCTTACTCAGTGTACTACTCCTAAGTTCACAAAGTTTGCTTGAACAAACAATCAGCATATAAAATGCAAAGCTTGCCCGAAACAAGAATTTATTGTTAAAAGCTAGCTATAACACATAATCATCTTAAGACTTCAAGCTTGCTCGGAAAATGAGTACAACAGTGTACTCTACCCGGAAAGTGTAAACACTTCAAAGCATGCCCGAAAATCATAAATTTAGTCAAAAATGACTAAGCTTGCCCGGAAAGGTCATAAAGCATCAAACCTTACCCGAACTAACATATTCAACTATTTTGTGCTCGGAAAGGTTATAAAACATCAAACCTTACCCGAACTTACATATTTAACTTATTAAAGGCAAAATGCAACACTTTTTGACTTAAACCATTTTGTCAGAATATATTTTTCATTAGAAACCATAGTTTAAGAGCAAATGGTGCATTTAGAGATCAAATTTCAGTTGTATTTCATTTCAAAACAATTTGTTCCATTTTCTGAAAAGATCTCAAGAATGGGATCATATTGACTAAGTAGCTTTCTCAATACTTCATTCTCAGCATTATTATGACAACAAAGATAGGTTAACAGTAGGTATTAACTTAGCATGAATTTCATCTCTTTGTTGATATGATTGAGGTTCATTTAGGAGCATAATGCATTAATGGTCAACACTGTGCTATGATGCCTCATATCTCTTCTCAAAGCTTATTTGGCTTTCCCCAGATCACCCCAAATTGACTCCAACCTCCTGTATTTGGTCAAAAATTGTTTTTTGTATGACATAACTTATTGAATCTTTTTGTATTTTTCATATTCAAACATATAGAGGTTGAACGTTGGACTTACTGTTAAATAACATGCCTTTCATTCAAGATGAGACAGATTTTGTCAACATCTTTATAGTTCTTGTTGTAACCCTCCAATTTGATAAAATATTTAAAACACTTATCAACTTTTGGTTGATTTTTTCAATATTCCCCTTGTTTTTGATATTTTCTCAAATTTTCTTAAGCATGTTCTTTGTCATATTTAAAGATGTTTCATTCTTAGTTGACCAAATAACAACAGGCTTGTGTATGATTGGGTAATCACTTTTCTGCCTATCATTTGGAGAGATTTATCTTGAGACATGCAAAGACAACTATGTATCTCCACATAAAGATTAACATATTCATTATGTTTATATCACCTTAGATTTTACATCATCATGGGAAAGCAACCATACATGTTAATGACTATACTACAGTCCTTTTGGCATATTAAATCCATATGATTGGCTAAGTAGTCAATGTACTATCATTTCCCATTTTGAACAGTTTAATATTCAATCACCCCAAAATCTCTTCATTGTCAGGCAAATGGCTATCCTGTTTGACCAAAAGTGGTCAACATGACCAAACATACATGTGAATATATGTCCTTTTAAATTCAGAGTTATTGACATATTTTTAAGTGAAGGAACAAGAAACAAGTCATAATTGCCCCAAATGCATTCAGTTTTCAGGTCAATGGCTATCCTTTTAATCTGTAGAGATTCAAGGACCAAAAATACACAAGTGCATGTCCTTCAAACTGGGAAAATGACATAATTACCAGCAAAAATAACTACTTGAGTCTTTTCTTTAAAAATCCTTCCTTTAAGCTTCTTTAAAGCTTGAACTGAATAATCTTATCATATCTCTACACCATTAATCAACTTGCTCATGTTTTGACCAAAATAAAGTATTTATGCAAAATAACTTCATTTTATCACTTAATTTTGACATATGACTCATTTTGACACAAACAGTTGTAACACATAATAAAATCTTAATCAAACATGATATCATCAAGACAAGTAGACAGTACTAATCATTCAAACTCTATCCTAACTTAATAACATTAAAAGATCAGATAAATCACATATTCAAGCAATTAAGCAGTGATGTCAAATAAGCTTACACTTCCAAATAATTCATAACAAGAACACTTATCCTAACATCACAAATGCACACCACTGATAAACATGCAAATATACCAATCAAACAATCATGTCAAAACTTTGCACACTAAATCAGTTAAGGCACATAACATGTAACATATTCAGTAGCATAATCAGTATCATACTCAAGCATATTCACATAACATTCAATTTGTGAAACCTCTAAATAAAATAATCAGTTAGCACATAGAGGTACACAACCAATCACACATCCTTAATCAGATTTCATCAGAGTTGATCATCAGGGCTTTCAAAAGAAAGTTGAACCTGGTTCTATCAAGTGGTTTGGTGAATAGGTCAGCCAAATTGTCACTTGTATCAACTCTTTGCATTTCAATCACACCTTTTTCACTGCAATCTCTGATGAAGTGATGTCTGATTTCAATGTGCTTAGTCTTAGAATGTTGAACTGGATTCTTAATAGTAAAATATGCAGCAGTATTGTCAATAAGAATAGGGGTGTTCAGAAAATTCAAACCATAGTCCAGCATCAGATTTTGAATCCATAGAACTTGTGCACAGCATGCAGATGCAGCAACATATTCAGCTTTTGCAATGGAGATTGAGACAGTAGTCTGCTTCTTGCATTGCCATAACACTAGCCTTTCACCCAAAAATTGACATCCTCTTGAGGTTGACTCTCTGCTCATGTTACAGCCATCATAATCACTGTCTGTATAGGCAATCAAATCAAAGGATTGGTTCTTTGGATACCAAATCCCTAAATCAGGTCTTCCCTTCAAATATCTGAATATTCTTTTAACAGCATTCAAGTGGGAGACTTTAGGACTTGATTGGAATCTTGCACACACACATACAGCAAACCTAATATCTGGTCTTGTTGCAGTCAGATACATCAAAGATCCAATTTTGGCTCTATATTCATGTTCATCCACAGGCTCCCCCTTTTCATCTGCAATCATCTTTTCTTTGGTGTCCATTGGAGTTGAAGCAGTTTTGTACTCATGACTGTTGAACTAGATGTCTTGCACATATTTATTTTGGTGAATGAAGATCCCTTCAGCTTTCTTTTGAACTTGTAATCCAAGAAAGAAGTAGTTTCTCCCACAGAGCTCATGCTGTATTTGGACTTCATTACCCCTTCAAACTCCAAACACATTTGTTCATTTGTAGATCCAAAGATGATGTCATCCATATACACTTGTAACAGAAGTAAGTTTGATCCCTTTCTTTTGTAGAAGAGTGTCTTATCAATGGCTCCTCTTTTAAAACCATTTTCAAGAAGATGATTTGACAAGTCATCATACCAAGCTCTAGGAGCTTGATGCAATCCATAAAGGGCTTTGATTAGCTTATACACCCTATTTGGATACATTGGATCCTCAAAACCTGGAGGTTGAGCTACATACACCTCTTCATCAATCTTTCCATTTAGAAATGCAGACTTAACATCAAGCTGGAACACTTTAATGTTCTTTGTGGCAGCATATGCAAGAAAGATCCTGATAGCTTCAAGTCTTGCAACAGGTGCAAAGACTTCCTCAAAGTCTATTCCTTCTTCTTGAAGACATCCCAGTGCTACAAGTCTTGCTTTATTCTTATCACCAACCCTTCACATCCCTTTTGTTTCTAAAAACCCATTTGGTTCCTATTGCATATATGTATATTGGCCTATCAACAAGATCCCACACATGTAGGTCTTTGAACTGTGCCAGTTCCTCTTGCATTGCTTCCATCCAACTATTGTCCTTTAGTTCTTGAGCAATGTTCTTTGGCTCTATTTGGGATAGAAAGCAGGAGTAAAGACAGATGTTTGCAATTTCAGAATGACTTCTTGTAACTCTTTCATGAAAATCTCCAATGATGTTTTCAGAAGGATGATTCTTTTCCACATAAGGAGTTTGTACAATCATATATGTAGACAAATTTGTGTCAAGATTTATTTCATTGAGATCTGGTTCTTCAATGATCAAATCAGTTTCTGCATCATGGAATTCTGGTGCTTCATCATTATGTTGTCCTGAAGTAGATGCACCATTGTTTTCTAAATTCAATCTTTGAAATAGATCTTGAAATCTTGCAGTAGATGCAGCTACTTCTTCACTTGCTTGGTTGCTTGTGTCTCCCTCATTCTGAACTTGATCATTCTGTACATCTTGATTGTCTTGATTGTTCTCAGTATGATTATGTTCAGGATTGTGATTATTTTCTTGATCTTGTTCACCAATGTAACATGAGGAATTCTTCACAAAGTGTACTCCTTTTCTTTTCTAGCAACCTTCTTCCATAATTCTTCCAAGTCCAATGATTTCTTCTTTTTCTCTTCAATTTCACTGTCTTGTAGAAAGATTCATCAAAGTCTTCAGGATAAATCTTGAAGGATCTTATCAACTTCTCATGATCAAACAGCCATGCTGCACCATCAACTGTATTGAATTGATTCTCATTAAAAATGATGTCAGATGATTCTATAACACTCAAATGGTCTTTCACATATACTCTGTAAGCTTTTGAGTGTGTAGAATATCCAACAAAGAGACAGTCTAGAGATCTGGTTCTTCAATGATCAAATCAGTTTCTGCATCATGGAATTCTGGTGCTTCATCATTATGTTGTCCTGAAGTAGATGCACCATTGTTTTCTAAATTCAATCTTTGAAATAGATCTTAAAATCTTGCAGTAGATGCAGCTACTTCTTCACTTGCTTGGTTGCTTGTTTCTCCCTCATTCTGAACTTGATCATTCTGTACATCTTGATTGTCTTGATTGTTCTCAGTATGATTATGTTCAGGATTGTGATTATTTTCTTGATCTTGTTCACCAATGTCACATGAGGAATTCTTCACAAAAGTGTACTCCTTTTCTTTTCTAGCAACCTTCTTCCATAATTCTTCCAAGTCCAATGATTTCTTCTTTTTCTCTTCAATTTCACTGGTCTTGTAGAAAGATTCATCAAAGTCTTCAGGATAAATCTTGAAGGATCTTATCAACTTCTCATGATAAAACAGCCATGCTGCACCATCAACTGTATTGAATTGATTCTCATTAAAAATGATGTCAGATGATTCTATAACACTCAATGGTCTTTCACATATACTCTGTAAGCTTTTGAGTGTGTAGAATATCCAACAAAGAGACAGTCTAGAGATTTTGTTTGAAACTTGTTCAAATAATCCCTAGTGTTCAGAAGAAAACATTTACATCCAAAGGGCTTGAAAAACTTTATATAACGCTTTCTGTTGTGAAATATTTCATATGGAGTTTTGTTATACCTTTTGTTGACAAGTACCCTGTTCTGAACATAGCAGGCTGTATTTATGGCTTCAGCCTAAAAAGTGACTGGTAAATTAGCATCTGCTAACATGGTTCTTGCAGCTTCAATCAAGGTTCTATTTCTTCTTTCTGCAACACCATTTTCTTCAGGAGTTCTAGGAGCTGAGAATTGTTGAAGTATTCCCTTTTCTGTACAAAATTCTTGCATAATTCCATTCTTGAACTTAGTACCATTGTCACTTCTCATCATTTAACTTTCTTATTCAATTTGTTCTCAATCATTGTTACACAACCCTTATCAACTCTGCAGTCTCATCCTTGGTACTTAGGAAATAAACCCAAGTATATCTTGAATAGTCATCAATGATCACAAGACAATATCTTTTCTTTCCTATACTTGGCACACTCACAGGACCAAAGAGATCAATGTGAAGTAATTCAAGTACATGATCAATTGAGTTGATGAGCTTTGGCTTATGAGTAGATTTGTGTTGTTTTCCCTTTTGGCATGAACTACAATGATCTTCTAATTTGAACTCTCTTGTAGGTAAGCCTATCACATGCTCACCTTTGACAAGTCTATTCATGTTCTTCAAGTTCACATGACACAGTTTCCTATGCCACAATTTTGATTCATTTTCAGTAGCTTTGGAAACAAAACATGCACCTCCTCTTGAAACAGCTTCTTTCATATTCAGTTCATATAAGTTGCCATTTCTTGGTGCCATCATCATAATCATTTCAGGTGGAATCACAAACTCAGGTTTTAGGATGAAACAATTAGAATCATCAAACTGACTTTGTAACCCTTATCACACATTTGTGATATACTCAGTAGATTGTACTGAAGACCTTCAACATGAAACACATTATCAAATGAAACTTTTCCATTTGTTAAGATTCCTTTATCCAACAATCTTTCCACCATTTTCATCACTCCCAAATGCTACAGGACCTTCAAACTTTTCCTCACAATTGATAAGAGATCTCTTGTCACAAGTCATGTGCCTAGAACAATCACTATCCATGTACCATATGTCATTCAGAGGTGTGGTCTGTTCCTACACATAAGACAAAGTTTGATTAGTTGAGTGATGAAGTGCAAGTTAGATCAACTTGCAACTCATCATATTCAGTTTCAGAGGCGGCTTTGAAAGTGAGTGTTGTTGTTTAGGATCTTCATGAGTGACTTCTATATTGTCTGAATTGTCTGTTCATAACCACACTCTCTTGGAGTTTTAACAAATGAGGTTGAGCTAGACAATCTTCTGATGCAGTGAGACACTCATTCACTACATAGTCTTTCTTTTCAGAGTAGTCTCTCACATCAGGTTCTATTTCAACCTTAGTTTCAGCCTTAGGTTTCCAAAGGAATCCTTCAGGTTCAAATCCATGTTTCATCAGAAACTTTTCATCACCAGTCAGTTCTGTTGGTTTCTTTCTAGGATATGCATCTTTTCTTCTAGTCTTCTCACTGCTTGATGATCCTTGAGAACTGACAGATTTGACAGATTGAGTATCTTGTTTGATTCTCAAAGGCTGATAGTTCTTTTTGTCACATTTTCATGCTTCTTAGGAGACATATTTTTTCTTGCTGATTTAGTCACTTGCTTCTTTGTTTTGACATCAGCTTTCTTCTCAATCCTTGTCTCCTTTGCTGATTTCATTTCATCTTTGTTCATGGTTTCATGTCCACACACCTTTCCTTTTCCCATATATACATCATACTTTTGTTTGTACAGTACAAAGTCTTGGTCATACTTTGTTCCATCTGGGACATGAAATGGTTGAAATTTCAATCTTTCATTACATGAGTCTGTGTGATGACCATATTCATCACACTTTTTGCACCAAACCTCTCCTTTGTATTTCTCATGTTCCTTTTCTTTCTTGAATCTTTCACTTGGTATGGGTTCTTTGACTCCAATGGTCTTCTGATTCTTTAGGCTATCAAAGTTGATTGAGAAAGGGACAAAATCCCTAAATCTTGATGTCTTGTCTTTCAGTTTTGCTCTTTACAAACACAATTTTTTGCATATTCAATGGTTCTTCATCTTGATTTTCTCTGTGTCTTGATTG